>NC_033637.1:8608358-8657700 GCF_001540865.1 Ananas comosus
TTTTGCACTGGCACTCTCGCGGACCTTTCCTTAGCGCACTTAGCGCATCATTACCTCCGTCGGACTTTCCGAAGCCTACACACTCGACGACCAGTCGATTCTAGACGAAGTCTAATCCTCAGTTTTCGAGAATTCACTTCCCTTACATTCTCCCCACCTTAAAAGAGTTTCGTCCTCGAAACGAATTCAACGATATCAAATTCATCCAAAGTTAACTCTAAACTCATACCTCGGCTCAATCCTCGAATAAGTGAGGATGATTCGCTTTCATCTCCTCCTCGAGCTCCCAGGTGGCTTCACGATCGCTATGATTGCTCCACCGGACTCGAATATAAGGAATTTCGCGACTTCTCAACTTGCGCACTTCTCGAGCTAGAACCTCCACTGNTCCGCGAACATCAATCTTCGGAACTCCTCCCAATCGATCGGGGGAAGATCCGGAGATCGATCCTGCTTTACTCTCTTCCACCACACCCTGGCCCGCTTTTCAAAACAATGAGCGGCCAAATTAACCTTGTCCCGCTCCTCAGTATAGATATCCTCGAATAGGGTCTCCATCGAGGCCAACCATGTCTCCACCGTCCAAGGATCTATCACTTCTCCGTCAAACGTAGGCGGGTGGAACTTCGCAAACCTTGTGAGAGCCGTGTAACCACGCTCTCGCTTCGCCTCCTCAGCCGCCGCTCTAGGCGTAGGGGACCTCGACGCCGCAGGAGGAATATCCACCGGTGGGGGTTGCGCCGCCACCGGAACCGGCGCATCACCCACACCCTCGGCCGCATTGGGGGCGCGAACCGAAGGCGCAGGCGGGTCACAGCCTTGTCCGACTGCCGCAGCCGCCGCCGCAGCCTGACGCTCCATAAGCTCCTGGAGCCGATCGAACCGCCCTGCTAACGCAGCAACTTGTGCCCGCAATTCCCGCACCTCACTAGGCCCAGCTGGCTCTAGCGCCGCCGGGGGCACAGCTGACTCGGGCACCCCTGGGGGTGGTGCCAGAGCAGTCCTACGCACATAGCGTCTTTTCGGTGCCATTAGCTCCTGAAACGCAAACAATCGGTTAATTACTTAACCCAACGACGTTTTCGCAGTTACGAAATGATACAACTTAATTAAACAAATCAGACGGAAGCTCATAAGTGTACCCGTTCTTGACTCTCGGCATTGTGTTGTCGGCCGCCAACACAATCGCCTTAAGCCAAGGACTAGTATCACTCAATTTATCTCTAGTAACCACTAGAGCATCAGCACCGACTTCGACCCAATCGATCAACTTCCGTCGCGTCATAGGTTCACGTCGCACTCACGCACCTATAACCTTAAGGCTCACCGTCCTAGGGTCTCCTAGGTCAGTCCTAGACTCTCTCTTTTGCTTGCTCTTACTCGCTCTGATACCACAACTGTCACGCCCCCGCCCCGAGTCCGCTACCTATTTGGCACGATTCGGGCGCGGCGAACGGACCGCCGAACGGACAGCACCTCCTCTGTCCGCCCAAGGCTCAAACCACTAGATTGCGTACAACAAGTTCCCAGGAAACCATTTGAATACATACACAATCATACAACAACCACAAGAGCACAAACAGTGCTTATCAACTAAGAGCAAGCAACACATGTAAAGCATACAAGTGACAAAGAGAGATGTACTTAACTATTAATCCATTTAACTTTATACAATTATTACAACTTGCATTCTTCAAAAACTGTGCAACATATATACAACCCTCTCAAACCTCACCCTATACATCCAACTACTCTCAAAATAGTACAGGGTACGGCTAATGCAAAAGGAGGTAAGCTAGCTATAAACATGAACCACTAGGGCGCTACGCCCTTGCTGCGATCCTCTCCAGGGACGCTCGAACTCGGACCTGCAATGTGGTGGAGTGAGAACTACGAATAGTTCCCAGTGGGTTCGGCGGCCGACTCCGCCGATCTCCCCACTAGGTCTTAAGCAGGCACAGATAGATATGCAGATAGATAGATATAAAACTGAAAGCAGTAACCGTAATGAACAACTATAATCTATCAATGCCTCAATCCAGAATGATGCATGCATGGAAGTCATAGTAAGAAGGCTGGCTATCATACTACCATGTTCAACAATAAGGTTATTCATCTAATTACCCAATCTCTCGGCGAACGCAAGGTTCGCTCACAATCTCACGTCTCTAAGTCTCATAGGGGAGGTGGCTAGCTATTCACCAACCCCGAGACCGCCTGCGGACACTACACTGGTCCAAGGGCACTACACTGGCCCCCTCGCGTGCCAAACTCCGGAGTGCACTACCTGTGAGGAGCTACCTCCACAGGTGCAGACAGGCTAAGTGAGCTCGATCCGATCTCATGAACTGGGAACACCCTACCCAACCAGGGGTGATAGCAACATAGTATCTCAACTAAACTAGTGTTCTCATGCCACTCTTGCACTACTTAATGCCACTCGTTCAATGTTTAGGGTTAACTAGATGCCACTCGTTCTCTTGACAAGTTCTCGATACACTAGTTTCCAATACACTAGGTATACATTCACATAAACATATCCATCATATATAGGGCGAACTATCTCATAGTATTCGACTCCTGCATACTAGGTTTTCATTCATGGTATCTACAACCTATACATCACTAGCATGCGAGGATATGCACAATTACATGTAACACCCTATAATGCTATATCACAATATGCAAATGATCGATAATAATACTCAGAAATAAAGAGTAGCCCGACCGCTTCGGGATGGCACTCCCCCACCTCGTGGTGATGCCGCGACTCTTCAAACGCGTTTCGCCGACTTTTCAACGCCTCATTGGCCTTCTAAGCGAAAACGAAGCTCCGAAGGTCTATTTGGCGATAACTCCGCACCCACTCGACGGATCGACGAACCGTCTTCGCCGACGCGTTCAGAGACCTAGCAATTAGGTTTGCGACCCATCAATTTAGATCAAAACCCTAGATTTGCCAAAATCCTTAATTGAAGCCCTAGATCTCGATACTGGAGAAATCCACGGTGCGAGCTTCGATTTCGAGCTCGAACCTTCTCCCTAGCTTCAATAGATTCCATTTGAACCAATTCCAAGCTATAAAACCCTAGCTTCCAAAATTTGCCATTAAAGGGTTTGAGGTTTACCTCAATACCAATCTCCAAACTTGAAGAGGGAGAGAAGAAGACGATCTTCTTCTTCTTCTTAGTCTTCTCCTTCTCTTTCTCCTTCTTTTCCTTCCTCTCCTTCTTCTTCTTCTTCTTTTTCTTCTTTTCCTTTCCAGAGAGAGAGAGAGGAAGAGTGTGAGAGAGGGAGAGAGCAACTGAGGGAGAGAGAGGGGTCCCCAAGCCCTCATATAGGCCATTTTGCAACTAGCCCCCTCAACTTTTCATTTCCTGAAATAGCCCTCCCTGGGCCATTTTCGCAGTGAGGGACCGGTCCCTGCTCGGGGAGACCGGTCTCCGAAAGCTCCACAACCAGGCAGAGGGGATTTCGCGTTCGGGAACCGGTCCTTGCCTGAGAGACCGGTCCCCGGGAGACCGGTCCTTGTCCGAGAGACCGGTTCCCGAGAGCAACACTTTCGGGACTTAGCCAAATTCCCGCTTCTCTCGCTGGGCCAACGTTCGGGAACCGGTCCCTGCTTGCCAGGGACCGGTCTCATCAGAGACCCCCGCAGCCCAGCCTGATGGGACCGGTCCCTCCCTGCCAGGGACCGGTCCCCGAGAGCATTTTTGCTCCAGTGTAGCTTTTGCACTGGTGCTCTCGCGGACACCTCCTCAATGCACCTTATGCATTGTGATCACCTTCGGACCTTTCGAAGCTTACACACTCGACAATCAGTCGATTCTTGGCGAAGTCTAATCCTCGGGTTTCAAGAATTCACTTCCCTTACAGAATAGATAGTAACCAACTAACAAATGCAGCTAATATGCCTGAACAACAAACAATGGTATGCACGATAGAATGCTCATGATGAATGTAAGATTATATTTTCATTGCCCAATCTCATGGCTAGCCTGTGGGTTTCGCCCTCAACAAACTCACCAACTCTAAATCTCAGTATCGGGGAGAAACTCCTACGATCCGACGGGACCGTCCTCTGGGAAGAAACTCCTACGACCCAGTGATGACTACTCCGGAGCTCATTGCCCGAGGGGGAGCTACCACCCTCTGAGCAAGGACTAACAGGCGAGTATGATCCAATCCTTAACTTTAAGGTTTTCGAATTAAATCCATTCCTTGACTTCAAGGAAGCAATGCTCATAAGTTGCTATCTCTATTTACTTGCATTCCTTACATATACTAGTGTCATGTACACTACTTTGTTCTTGTACTCTCATTGATGCCACACTTGTTTTCTAAGTGTTCATTTCTAGCATTCTTGTCATTTTCTAATGCCACACACTCTAGTATTGATTTGCATAGTTGACACCTACTAATGCCACCCAATCCATATGTCATTACGTCATTTTGATTCTTTACCTCATCTAGGTTCTTATCACATTTTATGCATACATAGGGTTCTCATAATCTTAGTCTTTTACCATTCTTTCACATGCATTTATACTCGTAACATGCAAGAAAATACTTTCAAATAACCCTACTATGCTCAACGCTCAACATTCACATATGCTCAAATAAATGACATTTTAGACATAAGAGGAAGTTCGAGGACTTCGGAAAGCACCACCCACTTTTGATGGTTGAGAGGATGCTACGGTTCAATTCTCGGGATTTTAGGGCGTCTACTCTCACGCCTGCGGCAAAACAAAGACAAATTAGGCTTTTACTCAATAACTTTATTTAAACCTTTTCGTAATGTCAACGGAGTTGTCCCATGCGTCGGGAATAACCCTAATTAGATTTCTATAAGGTCCATTTGCCTTAGGAACTTCCTAGGGCAAAAGCCCTAAATTTGGTGCCCTAATGTCGCCATTTGCAGAATCTTAGGTTTCGATCTCGAAAACAAGCAAAAGAGAGCTTGCTTAACCTCTAGAAGTTCATTTAGAACCATCCAAACCATTTCTAGAGCATATAAAGCAATCCCTAGAAATCCACCATTAGAGCACTTTGAAGAAACTAGGGTTTCATGTGTTCTATAGCTCCAACTAGGTTTCTATACTCATTAGAAGATCAAAACCTAGTTTTCTAGGACATAAACCCAAACCCTAGCCTAGGTTTTCATGAAAACCTCACCTTGGCCCAAAGCTTTCCAAGATCCTTCTTGTTGGAGAGATCCCAAACCCTCAAAGCCTCCAAATCCACCTTCAAAAGCCTCTTCTACTCCTTCTCCTTGCTCTTTGGGGAGAGTTCTAGAGAGAGAAAGAGAGAAATGAGAGGGAGAGTGTAAATGGCTGTGGGAGAGAGAGGGGAGAGGTGTTGGGTTATTAACAAGTTGTAACAATTACCACAAAATCCTCCAATCACTTGTATTTGCAGCAGTTTTCATTTTGCTGTCTGATCCAAAGTGTACCGGTACACGGGATTTTGTACCGGTACATTTCCTGCGCAGAGGCAACCCGAGAGCAAGTTTCTCGGTTTCGTAGCATTTGTACCGGTACACTTTCAAAGTGTACCGGTACACCTCTAATTTTTTTTTCTCAAACTCGAGAGCTATTACCTCTCGATTTGCAGGGTTGTACCGGTGACGACTCGATGGTTGTACCGGTACACTTTGCCCATAATGCTATATTTGCGCCGTTTTCAATTCTATGTCGCGCCGGTCGATGCTAAAACCTTTCTAACACCTTTTAACTCATTTTTAACCCTTCCAACATTGTTGGAATGCCAACTAGAGTTTGTCCATCCATTTCTCTCAGTACTTTAATCTATTTTGGCTAAAGTTCGATAATCTCTATCGGGGTTTCGATACGTTACATTCTCCACCCCTTAAAATTAGTTTCGTCCGTGAAACTTACTTAATTTAAACTTAAACTCATACCTCAATTCAGCTCAGTGAAGAGATGAGGGTAATGCTCCCGCATTGCACTCTCGAGCTCCCAAGTATCTTCCCAATCGTCGTGATTGCTCCAATGGATTTTAACATACGGAATTTCACGATTCCGTAGTTTCCTCACTTCTCAATCGACGATAAATACCGGGAACTCCTCATAAGTCATATCCTCTTGAATCTCCGATGGTTCAAACGAGAGGATATGGTCGGGATCATGAATATACTTATGGAGATTCGACACGTGGAACACATCGTGCACTCCCGCGAGCCTCGGTGGTAATGCTATCCTGTACGCCATCGTGCCAACCCACTCTAGTATCTCGAACGGTCCCAAGTACCGGGGACTTAGCTTTCCCCGGAGTCCAAACTGTCTAATTTCTCGCATCGGCGATACCTTTAAGAACACGTGGTCGCCAATTGCAAACTCTATGTCCTTTCTCCGCTTGTCGGCATAACTCTTCTGTCGAGATTGCGCCGTAGCGAGTCTTTGGCAGGCAAGGCGAACTTTCTCCTCCGCCTCCCTCACCACATCCGGGCCAAGAGTAGCTCTCTCACCCACATCGCTCCAATGAATTGGAGAGTGACACTTCCTTCCATAAAGGTCCTCGAACGGCGCCATTGCGATACTCTCTTGATAACTACTATTGTACGCGAACTTCCCTATCGATAAATGATCGTGCCAACCGCCCTTATAGTCGAGTACACACGCTCGAAGCATATCCTCAAGTATTTGTATCGTCCTCTCTGATTGACCATCACTTTGAGGATGAAATGCCGTGCTAAAGTCGAGCCGTGTGCCCAATGCCTCCTGTAGGCTCTTCCAAAAATGAGATGTGAACCTCGGGTCCCGATCCGATACAATTGATACCGGAACCCCATGAAGTCTCACAACCTCGTCAATGTATACTTGGGCCAACTTGTCACCCGACCAAGTAATATGTATCGGTAGGAAATGCGCCGACTTCGTCAACCGGTCTATTATCACCCAAATTGCATCATGTCCACCTTGAGATCGGGGCAATCCGGTCACGAAATCCATCGCGATATTTTCCCATTTCCAAACGGGTATAGGTAAGCTTTGTAATTTTCCCGCCGGAAACCGCCGCTTCGCTTTTACTTATTAGCAAGTAAGACATTGCGCAACAAACTTTCCAACGTCTTTCTTCATGCCCGGCCACCAATAATGCAATTTCAAATCTTGGTACATCTTGGTGCCGCCGAGGTGGACACTATAAGGAGATTGATGCGCTTCTTGCATAATCGCCTTGCGGATGTCCTTGTTCTTAGGAACACACCAACGATTACGAAATCGAAGGGTGCCGTCGGTCCCAATGCCAAAATCATCGGCATTACCGCTCTCAACTTCACCGCGCACCTTTCGGAGATACTCATCGGAAGCTTGTAGCTCTTTTATCCTCTCCAACAAGGTCGGTTGCACCATTAACGTGGCAAGTGTAGCCGGCACTCCCAGCGCTACTACTTCTAATCCAAGCCGTTGCATCTCTTTTTGCAATAACGATTGGGGTGTAATTGCCGAAGCAAAGTTTTTTTTCCGATTTTCTATTAAGTGCATCGGCCACGACATTTACTTTTCCGGGGTGGTATAGGATAGTGACATCATAATCGTTTTAGCAACTCTAACCACCGCCGTTGTCGCATATTCAACTCCTTTTGAGTGAACAAGTATTTAAGGCTTTTGTGATCCGTGTAGATCTCACAATGGTCCCCGTACAGGTAATGCCTCCATAGCTTTAGCGCGAAAATAACCACCGCTAGCTCAAGATCATGAATCGGGTAGTTCTTTTCATAAGTCTTCAATTGGCGCGAGGTATAAGCTATAACCCGCCCATTTTGCATCAAGACACACCCGAAACCAATGTATGAAGCATCACTGTATTCTACAAAAGTCTCCCCCGGCGTCAGCAATGCAACCACCGGGGTCGTCATCAACCTTTCCTTCAACTCCTTAAAGTTCCGATCACAATCGTCGCTCCACACATATTTTACTCCCTTGTGTGTAAGGCGCATTAGTGGAGTGGTTATTTTGGCGAACCTCTCCACGAACCGCCGATAGTAGCCCGCTAGCCCAAGAAAGCTGCGGACCTCCGATACACTCGTCGGGCAAGGCCAATCTTTAATTGCCTGAACTTTCTTTAGGTCTACCGAGATGCCATCACCGGATATAACGTGACCCAAGAAAGTAACCTCCGAAAGCCAAAATTCACACTTCTTTAATTTTGCATATAGCTTTTCCTTTCGGAGTGTCTCCAACACGATCCTCAAATGCTCCTCGTGTTTTTCCTCAGTCTGAGAATATACCAATACGTCGTCAATGAATACCACGATGCACCGGTCCAATAGCGGACGAAAAACTCGATTCATTAAGTCCATGAAAGCCGCCGGGGCATTAGTAAGCCCAAACGGCATAACCGTGAACTCATAATGGCCATACCGCGTACGGTATGCCGTTTTGTGCACATCCTTGGGTCGTATCTTCAACTGATGATACCCCGACTGAAGGTCTATCTTTGAGTACACCCTCAACCCTTGCAACTGATCGAATAAATCATCAATCCTCGGCAACAGGTATTTGTTCTTAACCATGACCTTGTTCAACTCGTGATAGTCCACGCAGAGTCGAAGTGTGCCATCCTTCTTTTTAACAAATAGCACCGGTGCTTCCCACGGTGACACACTCGGCCTCACAAAGCCTTTATTGAGCAAGTCTTGCAACTGGGCCTTTAGCTCCTTTAGCTCCGCCGGTGCCATCCTATACGGAGCCTTCGAAATTGGCGCCGCCCCGAGAATCAAGTCAATGACGAATTCGACTTTCCGGTCTGGTGGCAATCCTGGTAACTCCGCCGGAAGCACATCCGGATACTCGCATACAACCCGAATGTTTCCCAAATCCGGGTGCTCCTTTCGGGCATCTACGATGATCGCCAAATAGGCCTTACAACCACCCTTAATCATTTTCCTCGCCCTTGCCGTCGATATGGTCGCCGCAAAGCGCCTACTTTTGTAAGCCCGATATACTAACTCTTCTTGATTAGGCTCACGGAACGTGATCACCTTACTTTCGCAATCTATAACGGCATAGTATTTGGAGAGCCAATTGATCCCCAAAATTAAATCGAAGCCCCACAGCTGGTTTAACACCAATAGGTCGATCGGCATGATCCAATCGCCTATCTGTACCGGACAATCCAAACACTCGTCATGTACATGGAACGAAAGTCCAGGTGTATTCACCGTCCAATAGTCCTCATTATGTGTGACCTCTATGTCATGAGCTAGTTCAAATGATGCCGATATGCATAAATGCGATGCACCAGTGTCAAATAACGCTCTAGCTCTAGTGCCTCTATCAAGATAATACGTGCCACAACATCGTCGGGGACTAGAATTGGCTCCTCCACCTGAGTGGCAAAAACCCGCCCTCTCGGTGCTCTAGATGCCTCCGGCTATTGCGATGCAGAAGAGCGTCCAGCAGACATAGCCGGTGGTAATCACGCAAGCTGTCTTGGTGTCACGCCGCGCGACCGCCCGCCTATTTGGCCGGGTCGCGGCACGCCGACAGACCGCCGAACGGACAAGGTTTTCCCTGTACCGCGGACAGAGTCTCCCCCGTACATTCAAGGCGTCGCAATCAATACAATATACAAAGTTCCAACCAGGAACACATTTCAATCAAAAATTGCATAAGGAAGTATCAAAAACATAATCTACTTGTTATTGCAAGCATTCACATTCATACATTTTACATCCCAAATACTTATTACATTCAACTTTCAAATACAATCCGATTTAACATGATTATTACAACTTGATTCTTTTCATTTTCTGCAACCTTAAGCAAAGCCGATTCAGGGTACCGCTATCTCTGGTCTCGGTGGTAGGGTGCTAACTATGATGCTACGCCCTCGCCTCGCGCCGCCGCGCCGCTCACGTGTGAACCTGTAACACCCCAAAACCACGTGGGGTGAGAACCAACTCCATGGTTCCCAGTGGGTACGGCCACCCAAGGGAAAAGCTCGACCAATAGGTCCAAGGGAGGCAACTGCAAGTTAGTTCAATAAACAGATAGATATGTATCTTGATTATGCAACGAATAAAACCATGCATTGCCTCACGAATGCAATATGAAGATCATGCAATGATGCGACTATACAATCAACTAGTAATTCAATCGATTACTACTTTCATCCAATTGATATTTAAGGTTTTCTGTCATTTACCATTTTAATCATAAAGTTTCATCTATCTTTACAAAGCTAACTATCCGACTCGGTCTTGAGTCAATCGTCTGCGGAGTACCGCACAAAGCCAGGCCCGAGGCGAAGGACGTCTCACTTGCACCTCGGCCTTAAATCCCCTCAACTAGGACATCACTATAGCTCATAAGTTTATTACCCAATCACTTGGCTAACCCGAAGGTTTCGCCCTCAACAAACTCACCAATCCAAAATCCCATTAACCAGGGAGATACTCGCTACAACCCGGTGGGACCGTCCTCTCGGGAGATAACCGCTACAACCCAGTGATGTCGACTCCGGAGCACATCGCCCGAGGGGGAGCTACCACAACCTCGAGCAAAGACTAAAGGTGAGTATGATCAATGATCAAATCCAAAATCTTCAGGATGTCAAGTTCAATCCATTCCTTAACTTTAGGAAGACTATGCTCAAATGACCCTAACTCTAGGGTTGAAAAGTCATAATATTTCAATCATTCTTTTCTTTACATTCTTTACTATCACTTGTGTCATATACACTACTATATTCTTGGACTCATGCCATACTTGTTTTCTAAGTGTTCAACATGCTATAAGTGTTTCCACTATACTAATCATATGCCACTCGATCTAATATATATAGATTGTCCACGTCACATATCATAGTTCATATGTCATTGTTTTTCAATGTCGAGTTCCCTAATTCACCTAGAGTTTATCGACCCAAGTTCAACATGCATGTGTCATTTAACATAATCCACAATATGTCAATATACATTCATCTAGTATATTCTATAATAAATCAACATGCACTCATTCATCATATTCCACAATATGTCTACATATATATGCCAACCATTCATATGCCATCCAACATGTTCCATAATTTATCAACATGCATATTACCTCTAACATATTACTATAACATTATTTTCATGCATTCATGTAACAATTAACTCATGCATTCATCTAGCATTTAACACATTATATGTCATTATGCATGTTATCTCAACAGTAAGTAACATCGACTATATGCATCAATTAGAAAACCATTACTCTTAGACATATAGGCGACCTAGTCGCTTTGGTGAGTACAACCCACCTCATTTCGCATTCCGATTGCTTGTCGACACTTGCAATCGGCCTCCCGCGGCACCCGGCACCCGGTTTGGCCCGATCTCTTGCGCGACCACCCGAACGGCCTCCAATTCACAATCCGAAAATTAAAGGTCTTCGGTTATGTGCCACGATGCTTCAAATCCGTTTTCATGAGTATACGATGTCGTCTCGGCCCTCCAGGCGGAAACGAAGCCTAAACGTCTGTTTCTTTAATAACTTCGCAACGGCTCAACGAATCGCCGAACCGACTTCGCCAACGCGTTCGTTTACCTAGCAATTAGGTTTACGGAGGGTCAAATTAGATCAAACCCTTATATTTTAAAAAACCCATTCGGAGCCCTAATATGCAATTAACTTCCAATTAATCCAAATTAAATGGAGATAACATGTTTAGAACACTCTAGATACTACTAGAACATCATTCATGAAGGATTTAAACAAAATCCCAAACTCTTACCAAAACGTGAACGCCGCGACGAAAACACGCCGCTCCAACGGGCGCACGAAAGCTCGATCCGTCGCTCCCAACGCGTTCGCAAGCATCTTCTCCGCCAACACCGCGAATTTGAGCGAGAGATATAGAGAGATGAGAGAGAAATCTAGAGAGAGAAAGAAAGCTTTCTCTCTTCCCACCATGTATGCGGGTTGGTGGTGGCGTGTATGGTGGTCGGCAGAAGGACAAGAAGCAAAAGCTTCTTTATACATTACACCCCAAAACACTATTCACTCCAGGGCAGTTTAGCAGTTCGGAACAGTTGGAGCCCTTCTGAATGTCCGTTTGGGCTCAAATTTGACAGGCAGGCTCGGTTTAACGTACTGAGTAAGAATATATCTTAAGTTTTCAGTTTTGACCTCGTTTGGTCACTGAAAACTGTACCGAACTGTAATCTTTATCAGATAGCCGTCAGATTTTATTTCTCACTCTACGGGTGTCAGAAAAATATGAAATTTCAAATCTAGCCTCATAAAAATATTTCTGACTTATCCTCCAATTTTCATAATTTTCTGAGACTGTGCATTTTCTGCTAATTTATCTGTCCCGTTTCCAACAGAAAATTCTAAATCTTCTGTTTCCAGTCCGATTTCAGCACAAGTCATTTCTGACTTATATTTTACTCCTCTAAATCCAATAAAAATAGTTTCTCACACTATTTTTATTTATTTTTATTTTTACACCAAAATCTGGTATGTTACACTTGGAGTAGAAGGAACTGACGCCGACGTCGGTGCAGACGACCCCCAATTAGGGCACTCCCAAGCCATATGCCCCGCTTGGCCGCACTTGAAGCACTTTCCTTCGTGTTGCGGGCAAGTCGCCGGTCGATGCTCACCGCCGCAAATAACGCATCGAGAAGGCCTCCAAGTCTTTGACTGCTGTCGAGGATACCGAGAGGGTTTGTTAGCATTGAGCCGGCCTCCGGCACCGCCCGCCGCCCGCTTCTTTCCTTTATCCTTTGACTCCACCATAGTCTCGCGCCCCTCGCGCTCGTGGGCATAGCCATGCTCCGCCCACAAGGCTCGATCAAAGACCTCAGCAAAGGTCGTAAGCTTAAGGATCTGCACGGCCCTATGAATCCCCAGCTGAAGTCCTCGCAAGAACCAATCGGCCCCGTCCCGGTCATCACGAACAACCTCCAGGACGCAATCGATAAGGTGGGAGAACTCCTGCTCGTAGTACGCCACGGAGTGATCCCCTTGCCTCAACTTGCAAAATTTTTCTTTCAACTTCCGCTTCACTGTGTCGGGGAAGTAATTGGCGAACACCGCCCTCTTGAACTCCTCCCACAATATAGGCGGAAGATTGGGAGATTGATCCCGCCTAACACGCTTCTACCACACCTTTGCCGCCTTTTCAAGGCAATGTGTGGCGAGGTACACCTTGTCCTTCTCTAGGGTGTTTAGGTCTTCGAAAAGTGTCTCTATGGAGTCAATCCATGCCTCCACTACCGCCGGTTCCACCACCCCCCCTTCAAAGACAGGTGGGTTGAACTTCTGAAACTGAATGAGAGCCGCCAACGCGCGCTCCCGCTCCGCCCCTTCCGCCGTACTATCGGCATTTGAGGTCCCCTATCCGGCCGGTATCGCCGTAACTGGAATGGCCGCCGCAGCCACACGCTCCGCTACGATCGGCACCACCGCAGGGGGCGCAGGGTGCACGGCCTCCATAGGCGCCGCCGCCGCCGCCTGCTGCCGCTCCAAGGCCTCCTGGAGCCTCTAGATTTGCTCCCCTTGGCGCTGAACGGACTCCGCTTGTTGCCGCACTACGCCAATAAGTGCGGCCATTTGCTCCCGAAGCTCCCCGTCGCCACATGCTCCGGGTTGCGCGGGAGCCGCGCTTGGCTCCTCGGCCATAGACCTCGTCCGCGGTCGACCACGAGGCAACTTACGTCGTCCATGAGATGGCATTGCTCCCTGAAATGAAGCAATTCACGTTAATTACTTGACAAATATATATACGAACGCACCCAATCCGGCGAAAGCAACAAGTGTATTTATTTTTCCTTCCAAAGCATCATGTCGTCGGCCGCCAATCACAACACAAGGAAAAAAAAAATAACAACTTAAATTTAGTCTCTAACCACATTAGCGACATGCTAACATTAACCCAATCATAAGCTTTCGGTATATTTCAATTCCACGCCACTCACGTTTCCTAGATCCTTAAGGTTTTCCATTCCCAAGGGTCCCTAGGTCCATCTACACTTTCACTTTAGACACTTTACCCTCTGATACCATTATATCTGTCACGCCCCAAACCCGGTCCTATTTGGCCGGTTCGGACCCGTCGAAAAGACGCCGAACGGACAGAGCCTCCCCTATCCGTCCAAGGCTCCACAACAAGTATCAATAGAGTGTAAAATTTGCATAAGCGGAAGCATACACAATGGCTTGCACGAGAGCAAGTAATAGCCAAAGTGAAAGTACGGTCTACTCGACATACAAGTAATATGATTAACTTTAAATCACATACATGCATACGACTTTAATTAAATTCTTTACATTCCTTGCATCATTTCTTTTTATATCACATGATCTTAATACAATTACCTTAAACATCTATAATCATCAAACACAAAAGAGGATAAAATGGGGTATGCAACTACAAAATGTAAAAATATCTCGGGCGGTCTCTGTCTAGGGTGCGATACGGTTACCGCGATCGCCCGCCGGCTTGCTCGGCCCTGGCTCTGTGGAAATAGTGGGGAGAGAACTACAACGAAGTTCCCAGTGGGTTCGGCCCCGATCTCGTCGACTTTCCCACTAGGTCTAAATCAGGCATAATAGAAGAAAGAATAGATAATAACCAACTAACAAATGCAGCTAATATGCCTGAACAATAAACAATGGTATGCACGATAGAATGCTCATGATGAATGCAAGATTACATTTTCATTGCCCAATCTCATGGCTAGCCCGTGGGTTTCGCCCTCAGCAAACTCACCAATTCTAAATCCGAGTATCGAGGAGAAACTCCTACGACCCGACAGGACCGTCCTCTGGGGAGAAACTCCTACGACCCAGTGATGACTACTCCGGAGCTCATCGCCCAAGAGGGAGCTACTACCCTTCGAGCAAGGACTAACAGGCGAGTATGATCCAATCCTTAACTTTAAGAATTTCGAATTAAATCAATTCCTTGACTTCAAAGAAGCAATACTCATATGTTGCTATCTCTATTTACTTTCATTCCTTACTTATAGTAGTGTCATGTACACTACTTTATTCTTGTACTCTCATTGATGCCACACTTGTTTTCTAAGTGTTCATATCACGCCCCGGGACTGGCGGAGGCCTTTCCGATAGCGCGCCCAGACCCGCCATATGCCTACACATATAAGGCGTCTACAACAAAAGCGAAAAAATAAGATAAGAGATGAACTACATCTAGAGATATCAGAACAAGTATACATCTAGAATCTATAGTAGGTAGAACACAACTAAACAATAAAAGTAAAGCATAAAGTTATACAGTATCCATCTCAAAAGTACAAAAAGGGGTGGTCTCTACAAATGGTACAAATCTCACAACCTCTCCAAAAAAAAAAAAGAGAGGTGGACCCCCTATCCAATAATCCCTCGCTAGCTAGCCCAAGGCGATTCCTTTCCCGCGATCCCGAGCCTCTCCCGGAGTGGAAGGCTCTGAAAGAAAATATAAAACAGGGGGCGTGAGAACTATAATTTATAGTTCCCAGTGGGCAATTACTGACCTTAGCAAAATACACCACTAGGCCCAAGTTATGAGCAGATATAGAAAATGAAATAACAACTGCGGAAATAAAAGAATATAATGAAATGCTATAATACTATGCCACAAGTATACATGATATGAACATGGAGTACATCTACTCTATCATGAATCCAATATGCCGATACATAATAAGTATGCTCTATCATGGCTACCAAGTAAGCTGTAATGCAACAGGTAATACTATCAAGTATACAATATGTCCCAAAACTCAATACATATCTAGTATGTACTATCATGGCAACTAAGGGTACCACAAATCCCAATGTCAGCTAAATCCAACTACGATATACTATCAAGTAGTGATTGTCATTTAATTGATTAAGGTTCATCATTCAATCTCATCCAGGACCAACACATGTGTAGTCCAACTTGTGCCGCCTAGCTCCCGGTGGTAGCTCCAACATCCCCGCTCGAGGAATGAGACTGTCCCACCCGACCCTATAGGCGCCTCGCCGCCTAGCTGCCCGTGGTAACTCGTCATCCCACTCTGGAATGAGACTGTCCCACGCGACCCTACAGGCGTCTCAATCCCGCACGCACGAACTGCGTCGCAAAAGGCCAACTCCGGAGTGCCGGCTTGTAGGGAGCAACCCTCACAAGCATGTGCAAATGAGCACAAATGGCAAGTAATCATAATCATCATATCATGGATCTCGTCATCATGTCTCTCACATGGAATAGCAACTCAACAGTCATCATGTCTCTAACATGGAAATGCTCACTAGTAACCCCAAAGGTCTAGTCTATGCCTAAAGTGAATGTTGACTAAGTTCACTATATCCAATGCCTCTTTATGGCATTATCTCACTATGCCCCAAAACCATCCCAAGCCTAATGCCGCTTTATGACATTAGCTTACCAAGTCCAATCTCTAGTCCGAGCCTAATGCCGCTTTATGACATTAGCTTACTACTTACATACACTCTAACCTATGTCACTTAATGACAATATGTGGAACCATGCCAGGCATGCGTTCCAACCTATATGTCATATGCACTACATGCAACATGATCTCAATCAAATGTAAGAATGCTAACCATATGCAAGGTTTCAAATATGAACAGTTCTCTTCTACATAGAGGTCCAATGTACTTTATACATAACATGCACATATTAAGTATTCTAAAATTCTCAAATATTCTATCTAGTAAGAATATGCATGCATTTTTATTTTACGAAAAGTAAAACCTATTAGAGGGATGATTTATCTCATTTTGGTGAGGCCAAACCCACCGAGAGTTCCACACGGCCTTAGTTTTGCCGAAAGAAGGTGCCCACAAGCCTCCTAACTCCCTAGAGCTTAAATTAGGAGTGTCACATGCATCGAACGAACAATGACAAGTTCAAACATTAACCATCTCAAGATAAGGGCAAAATTGCACCTAAGTATAGAAAATCCCTTTCAAGCTCCAAATGGGAGCTAGAACCCTTCCAAACCAAGCTAGAGAAAGGTTCTAATTCAATCAATTGAGCTCCAAAAGCCCTAGATCAAAAATCTCCAAATCAAACCTAAATCCTCATTTTTTAGTGTTTTATACAAACATCATGAAAATCATGATAAAAAAAGAAATAGAAAGCAACTAGCCTCTCATGAAGCCCCAAACAAGGTTCAAAACCCACTAGGGTTGAAGATCACCTCCCTCACAAGCTCAACTCCAAGCGCCCAAGCTTCTCCTATGGTGGAAAAGTCACCAAAAAGCGAAAAGAGAACAAAAGAGGGAATTAAACCTAAAAAATCTCAACCAAAAGAAAAAAAAAGAATGAGGGGAAGAGGAGAGCTCCCTCACCTTCTTCTCCACTGCTGGCAAGCCCAGGAAACACCAAGGGGCATGGGGTACACATATAGTGTTGCTACAATAGCAAAAATACCCCTGCAGTTCAAGCAGTCTGCGGACTGCACTGCGTACCAGTACACAGGGTTGCGTACCGGTACACACCCCACGAAAATGCCAAACCCGAGCCTCGGGTTGGCTGAGAAGCTGCCCGTGTACCGGTACACGGCCCCGCGTACCGGTACAACCATCACCCCGTACCGGTACAGCCATCAACCCTATACCGGTACACAGCCTGCTGAAGGCTACCCGAGAGCACACCAATAATCCAACTTTTTGGATTTTGGTGCAAAGTTTTAAACAACAAATCTCAGAATACGAGCCATTGGTCGGAACACTGTCGACGACCCTCCAGAATATCTGGAAAAACTCGGAACACAGATTAAACACTCGAACCTTGCCATTTGCGAAAGTCCAGCGTGTTACATTCTCCCCTCCTAAAAAGGAGTTTCGTCTGGAAAACTGCGGGTCAACCACATAACAAACCCATCCGAAGAGGATGGAAGAAGCGCTCCAGCAGCGCCCCAAACAGACCTTGGAGGTCTCAAGTGTGCCGGAAAACTCCAAGGCACAAACACAACAAGATCTCGCGACGTTAAGGCTTGGCATAACACAACCGAAACTTCCGCAAAAGCTTCTTGAACTCAAGTCTTCACCGGAAGTTTCATCTCCAATCCGCACTTGTTCAACGAGTCCATCAGTTGGTCCTCACGAACTCAAGTGTTTCCAAAAGCTGAATTCGAATTCTCACCTTTCTCGTCCAAGCCGAGGGTAGAGCCTTACTCTGCTTCAATTACTCTAGTATATAGGATTCCATCCAAATACCCCTCAAGGTGGATTCAATGGTACTGTCCAAAGCAAGCGTCAGGGGGTTAAATCCATTACTCATCTATCAAAACACCATCGGAGTGCTCATCTGATCAACACTCACCAAGGAGAGGTGATACAACATCCGCTCATCAGCTCATATTCCAACGATGATCCTTCAAATCCAAGATCAAGTCTCTTCTCGAGATGGCACAACTGAGTGCAATTCAATCCAAGGTTAAGTATGGTGCACCCCTTCCATCTCGTTGCTATTTGCAACGTCCATCCATCCGTCCAATCTTGCTTGGCACGAACGATTCTAAACCAACATCCAAGATAGCCAACCTTCCAGTAGTAATAGAAACCGACGAATCGTCTAACTCGCTCACCAAAGGTGATCACTTGATTCCTCAATCGGCACGGCACTACGATGCCTCCACATCAATCTCAAACTCACCACCCGGGAGTACCCTCAAATCCTCTGCAATACATGGTCAGGGACCAAAGCTCAAAAGCTTCGTCATTCCACTAAGATCATCATCTTAGTCTCAACTCAAGTCCAAGTAAACTCTTCGCAAGCCTAAGCCAAAGGCTCAACTTNCCGGGAGTACCCTCAAATCCTCTGCAATACATGGTCAGGGACCAAAGCTCAGGAGCTTCGTCATTCCACTAAGATCATCATCTTAGTCTCAACTCAAGTCCAAGTAAACTCTTCGCAAGCCTAAGCCAAAAGGCTTAACTTTGATAGAATGTCTCATACATTAATCATTCAGTTGCTCCATAAGAATCATTCAAAAATTCTCATCCTCAATGCTTTCCTTAGCATCGGATGCTCCAGGTGTTCCTAGTCACCGAGCCCATCTCAAGTGATAGAGATGGATCAATCCGCAATTCAATAATTGCTCTCTATCAATGTCATCCTAATGTGACCATCAACCAAAAATATCAATCCAAACAACTCTCTCACGCAGTTCCATCCCCCAAAATTTGATTCCTGGTGCATAAACCGGGCAAGGAAAAATAGCAGCTTGGTATCTTTCTTTCTCGAGTTTCCCAACCACTCGATCCAACAGTGAGAGTTTCACACATCGATCACGACAATCTGCCCTGCAGTCGGTCCTCGCAATCCTTCGTAGGAATACTCACTGCTATCCGCGACCGGTTCCACAAATCAATCCAAAGGGCTTGGAATTATCATTCCACAAGTCCCTAACACTGGTAGAGTACTACAGGCTTAGGCAACATTATCCTCGTGATGTCCCCACCTAGCATCACAATCCGTTTTGAGGTACGACCTCAAACTCTAACATCAAACAGTACTACTCAGATTACTTACAACCTTATCGAGTACACCAACAACTCGAGGCCATTTGACAAGGTCAATGAGCCTCAGCACGGTCCAAACATTCAATCGTGGTTCAATTTGAATCACGATAGTCGACACATAGTCGAAACGGCCCAACCGGTCCCACAACAAGTGAGAGTGCTCCTCCGCGAAGCAAAACACTAACTATAAAACCTCCCCGCCAATCGAGTTCACGGTTTGTGACTTGGTCGGGGACACAATGACAGATCAAAGACATCCTTCATTCCGAGGATCCTTGATCACCAGAAAGTAATGGCCAATTAGGCCCCAAGTCCTCTCTAACACTTACCCAATTTTAGGTAAGGGAGACAGTCAACGCAACTAGTGGAAATAAATCCTCAAATCGCACTATTTCGTGCTCAAAATTCTCGAAACGAGTCAAGTCAGCTCGCAATACCAAAGGTACCAAGTACCCACAATCGCCACACCAAGTAAGGCCAATCTATTTGTTGGAGCACAAAATCCTCTCACAGGGTAGGGTGTTCAAAACGACACACCCGGTTATCCGATCATCCTACGTGCATCGAAAATGATCAATGCAAACAAATTCTCGGGTCGGGTCACTACACACTCGGTGTATCCTCGATCTCACGGTCTAACAAGTGGCATACCACGCTCCCGGGTCTAAGCTCGGACTACCGTTCTGACCAAAACTCTGCCCTACCCTTAGGTACCGGGCTACTGTCGTACACAGTTGATTGCGCTTGCCCAAAGGGCCCAGGCTCCACAGTCCACAAACGGTCCAGGCACGGGACGTCCCGAAGCTCCAACCGGCAAACAGCCGACCAAAGGATGCAAACAATGCAATCGTCGTGAGATCCACAAAGCATAAAAAAACATGCTACCCGCAACCCGCAAATCAACCTCCTAGCTCAAGAGGAGCTACTCGTCGTCGCAAACAGCGAACCAACGGAATGCCATGCAATTCGACAAATAGCCGATCAAAGAATAGATGCAATGCACTGGTATAAAACAATGCACAAATGGAATGCCACAAAACAGCTGTAGCCACAAGGTCGGCTGCTGCCGTCTCCACGGTTTCGGCCGCATACATGCGCCCGATCGGGGCCGGCCGCGACCCCTCCGTCTGTCTCTGGACAGGTGGCCTCCCGGCCTGATAGTGAGCAGAAGGCGTCCCCTGGCTGGGACCCGGTAAAGCTGGTGCCGATGCTGAAGATGGCGCTGGTGCTGAGCCCTTCGGGCAGTCCGACCGGAAGTGACCCTCCTGGCCACACGAGTAGCACCTGCCCCGTCCTTGCGAACACTGTCGTGGGTAGTGACGACCACCGCAGATCACGCAGCTCAGAGTCTGACGACGCTCAGGTCCTCCCTGCTGTGCAGATGTGCCCCATCCTCGCGACTGGCTCCTATTCCTAGGATGTCTCGGCGGCCTCTAAGAGTGTGTCTGACTTGCACCCTCAGCCGCGGGCCGTTAGCCCTTTCCTTTGTCCGAGCCATCTCGACGCTCCAGCAAGTCCGCCGCGCCGCTCTCCACGATGAGCGCACGGTTCNTCTCAAGTGATAGAGAGGAATCAATCCGCAATTCAATAATAGCTCTCTATCAAGGTCATCCTGATGCGACTGTCCAGCCAAAGTCAATCCTATAAGTCCTCATATGCAGTTCTATCCCGAAGAACTCAATTCCTTGCACACGCTCCTGACAAGGGGAATTAGTAACTTGGTACCTTCCCTCTCGCGAGTTTTTCATCCATCAGTGAGAGTTCCCCAACTCGATCACGACAATCTGCCTCTGCAGTCGATTCTCGTAATCTTCATCGAAATACTCACGGCTATCCGCGACGGTTCCACAAATCCATCCAAAGGGCTTTGAATTATCATTCCATAAGTCCCTAACACTGGTGGAGTACCACAGGCTCAGGCAACATCACAATAATTCTCGTGATGTTCCAACCCAGCATCAAAATCTGTTTGAGGTACAGCCTCAAACTCCAACGCAAATAGGAGTACTTAGATTGCATAACAATCCTATCGAGCACACCGACAACACTAGGCCAATTGAAAGATCAACGTGCCTCAACAGCTATCCGAACGTTAATCGTGATTCACTTTAGACCACTATAGTCGACATACAGTCAGAATGACCTATCTGGTCCCACAACAAGTGAGAGTGCTTCTCCACGAAGCAAAACACTAGATACTAGAATCTCTCCGCCAATCGAGCTTACTATTTGTGGCTCGGTCGGGGGCACAACCACAGATCAAAGACATCCTTCATTCCGAGGATTCTCGATCACTAGAAACTAATGGCCAATTAGGCCCCAAATCCTCTCCAACACTTACCGAATTTTAGGTAAGGGAGACAGTCAACGCAACTAGTGGAAATAAATCCTCAAATCGCACTATTTCGTGCTCAAAATCCTCGAAGCAAGTCAAGTCAGCTCGCAATCCAAGGGTACAAAGTACCCACAATAACTCCACACCAAGTAAGGCCAATCCATTTGTTGGCGCACACAACCTCCTCACAAGGTAGGGTGTTCGAAACGACACACCCGATCACCTGATCATCTCACATGCATCGGAAGGAACAACACTAGCAAATCCTCGGGTTGGGTCACTACACACTCGATGTATCCTCGATCTCACGATCCATCACGTGGCATTCTACGCTCAAGGGTCTAAGCTTGGACTACCGTCCTGACCAAAACTCTGCCCTACCCGTAGGTACCGGGCCGCTGTCACACACAGCTGACTGCGCCTGCCCAAAGGGCCCAGGCTCCACAGTCTATAAACGGTCCAGGCACAGTAGTCTCCAAGCACTATCCGGCGAACGTCCGATCAAGAGATGCAACTAATGCAATCATCGTGAAATTCACAAAGCATAGGAAAACATGCCACCCACAACCCGCAAATCAACCGCCTAGCTCAAGAGAGCTGAAAGTCATTGCAAACAGCGAACTCTGGCATCCTCGGTACACAACCTCCTCCTGTCCCAAATAGGGCAACAGGGGCAGACTCTCTAATGTCTAAGGAGTAGTCGGAGAAACACGCATCTCGGATGCAACAGGTCTAATAGGATGCCATGCAACTCGGCAAACAGCCGATCGAGGGATGCAAATAATGCAAGGATATCCAACAATGCACAATTCGGATGTCACAAAACAATTGATACTTGTAGCCACCAATTCGGCTGCTACCGCCTCCGCGGTCTGGGCCGCATACATGCGTCGCTCGGGGCCTGCCGTGACCCCTCCATCTATCTCGGGACAGGTGGCCTCCCGGCCTGATAGTGAGCAGAAGGCGTCCCTTGGCTGGGACCCGGTAATGCTGGTGCTGATGCTGAAGATGGCGCTGGTACTGAACCGCTCGGGCAGTCTGACTGAAAGTGACCCTCCTGGCCACATGAGTAACACCTGCCCTGCCTCTGCGAGCATTGCCGTGGGTAATGACGACCACCGCAGATCACACAGCTCAGAGTCTGACGACGCTCAGATCCTCCCTGCTGTACAGATGTGCCCCGTCCTCGAGACCAGCTCCTATTCCTGGGATGTTTTGGCGGCCTCCCAGAGTGCGTCTGACTCGCACCCTCGATCGTGGGCCTTTTGCCCTTTCCTTTTTCCAAGCCTTCTCGGCGCTCCTGCAAGTCTGCCGCGCCGCTCTCCACAATGAGCGCGCGATTCACCACCTCCCGGTAGGTTTGGAGGTTGGAAGACTGAACAAACCGGAAGATCGAAGACCGCAATCCCCGCTCAAAGATGCGGGCCTTATCCTCGTCGTCCCGAACAACGAAGGGCACACAATGTAGAAGCCAGGAGAACTCCCTCTCATACTCGGCCACTGTCCTGTCCCCCTGGCGCACGTTGCGCAGATCCTGCTCCATCTTTCTCTTGACGCTGTCAGGGAAGTAATGCTCCAGTAGGAGTTCCTTGAACCTCCTCCATATGATCGCCGTAAGATCTATGCGGGGGTCGTCCTGAATGTCCATCCACCATCGGTAGGCCTCGCCGTCAAGGTGAGGTGTCGCGAGCCACACTCTGTCCCGCTCTTCAACAAAGGTATCCCGAAACAGCTTCTCTATATGCATAAGCCATTTCTCCATGATCCAATGGTCCACGTTCTCCCCGTCGAAGGTCCGTTGACTGCATCTCCTGAACTCACTGAGACGTTCCATAAGTCGATCGCGCACCGCTCCCTCGACCATCACGGAAAAAACTGCCCCCGCTACAGGTACTCGAGCCGATGGTGCCACAACGTCCTTCTCCCGAGGCGCCGCCGCTGGTGCCGTCCGAGAGGTGTCGAGTGCAGGGAATGACACCCTGGGCGCAACCGCCTCTACCGGTGCGGGTGATGTAGGGACCCGAGTCTCCCCGGTAGCAGCCTGCTGCAACAAAAGATCCTCCAGGTGCTTCATCCGCGTCTCCTGTCGAAGTGCCGTGTCCGCCTCTTGCGTCACCAAATCAGTGAGGGCTGCCAGCTGGCCCCTCAACTCACGAAATTCGCCGGATCCGGAGGTAGCAGATGTCTCCGCCTTCTCAAAGGTTGTCGCATTGTCCGCTCCAACAGACTTAGAGCGTGTAGTAGGCATCGACACTACAACATCATAAAAGCGCAAATTAATAAAACTCACGCTATCAAATCCCTGCTCAAATAGACCAAACCCAAATCATGCGAAAGTAAGGAAGTGTTATCCACAACTAACTCCCGATGTTACATTGTCGGCCGTCAACGTAACCCTCCGCGAAGTTAGAAGCCATACACTCTGATCAACTCCAACTTCTTATAGTTATCATAAAACCCAATCATAATATTTTCGCTTACAAGTCAAATAGACCTCGTCTCTCACGAGCCTATTTTCTATAGTCCAACCGGCCTAAGGTTTTCTAGGTCCATTAAGACTGAACCCTAGGCTCTGATACCAAATTAATCTGTCACGCCCCGGGACCGCGGAGGCCTTCCCGGTAGGGCGCCCAGACCCGCCATATGCCTACACATATAAGGTGTCTACAACAAAAGCGGAAAAATAAGATAAGAGATGAACTACATCTAGAGATATCAGAGCAAGTATACACCTAGAACATATAGTAGGTAGAACATAACTAAACAATAAAAGTAAAGCATAAAGTTATACAATATCCATCTTAAAAGTACAAAAATGGGTGGTCTCTATAAATGATAAAAATCTCTCAACCTTCCGAAAAAGAAACAAAAGAGAGGTGGACCCCCTATCCAATAATCCCTCGGTAGCTAGCCTGAGGCGATTCCTTTCCAGCGATCCCGAGCCTCTCCCGGAGTGGAAGGCTTTGAAAAAAAACATAAAACAGGGGGCGTGAGAACTATAATTTATAGTTCCCAGTGGGCAATTACTGACCTTAGCAAAATGCACCACTAGGCCCAAGTCATGAGCAGATATAGAAAATGAAATAACAACTGTGGAAATAAAAGCATATAATAAAATACTATACTACTATGCCACAGGTATACATGATATGAACATGGAGTATATCTACTCTATCATGAATCCAATATGCCGATACATAACAAGAATGCTCTATCATGGCTACCAAGTAAGCTGTGATGCAACAAGTAATACTATCAAGTATACAATATGTCCCAAAACTCAATACATATCTAGTATGTACTATCATGGCAACTAAGGGTACCACAAATCCCAATGTCAGCTAAATCCAACTACGATATACTATCAAGTAGTGATTGTCATTTAATTGATTAAGGTTCATCATTCAATCTCATCCAGGACCAACACATGTGTAGTCTAACTTGTGCCGCCTAGCTGCCGGTGGTAGCTCCAACACCCCCCCTCGAGAAATGAGACTGTCCCACCCGACCCTACAGGCGCCTCGCCGACTAGCTGCCCATGGTAGCTCGTCATCCCACTCTGGAATGAGACTGTCCTACGCGACCCTACAGGCGTCTCAATCCCGCACGCGCGAACTGCGTCGCAAAAGGCCAACTCCGGAGTGCCGGCTTGTAGGGAGCGACCCTCACAAGTATGTGCGAATGAGCACAAATGGCAAGTAATCATAATCATCATATCACGGATCTCGTCATCATGTCTCTAACATGGAATAGCAACTCAACAGTCATCATGTCTCTAACATGGAAATGCTCACTAGTAACCCCAAGGGTCTAGTCTATGCCTCAAGTGAAGGTTTAATAAGTTCACTATGTCCAATACCTCTTTATGGCATTATCTCACTATGCCCCAAAACCGTCTCAAGCCTAATGCCGCTTTATGACATTAGCTTACCAAGTCCAATCTCTAGTCCCAGCCTAATGCCGCTTTATGACATTAGCTTACTACTTACATACACTCTAACCTATGTCACTTAATGACAATATATCCAACCATGCAAGGCATGCGTTCCAAGTCCAAGAGTGTAACCTACATGTCATATGCACTACATGCAACATGATCTCAATCAAATGTAAGAATGCTAACCATATGCAAGGTTCCAAATATGAACAGTTCTCTACTACATAGAGGTCCAATGTACTTTATACATAACATGCACATATTAAGTATTCTAAAATTCTCAAATATTCTATCTAATAAGAATATGCATGCATTTTCATTTTGCGAAAAGTAAAACCCATTATAGGGATGATTTATCCCATTTTGGTGAGGCCAAACCCACCGAGAGTTCCACACGGCTTTCGTTTTGCCGAAAGAAGGTGCCCACAAGCCTCCTAGCTCCCTATAGGTTAAATTAGGAGTGTCACATGCATCGAACGAATAATGACAAGTTCAAACATTAACCATCTCAAGATAAGGGCAAAATCTCATCTAAGTGTAGAAAATCCCTTTCAAGCTCCAAATGGGAGCTAGAACCCTTCCAAACCAAGCTAGAGAAAGGTTCTAATTCAATCAATTGAGCTCCAAAAGCCCTAAATCAAAAGTTTCCAAATCAAACCCTATATCCTCATTTTTTAAGGTTTTATACAAACATCATGAAAATCATGATCAAATAAGAAATAGAAAGCAACTAGTCTCTCATGAAGCCCCAAACAAGGTTCAAAACCTACTAGGGTTGAAGATCACCTCCCTTACAAGCTCAACTCCAAGCTCCCAAGCTTCTCCCATGGTGGAAAAGTCACCAAAAAGCAAAAAGAGAGCAAAAGAGGGAATTAAACCTCAAAAAGCTCAACCAAAAGAAAGAAAAAGAAAGAGGGGAAGAGGAGAGTTCCCTCACCTTCTTCTCCACTGCTGGCAAGCCCAGGAAACACCAAGGGGCGTGGGGTACACATATAGTGTTGCTACAATAGCAAAAACACCCCTGCAATTTAAGCAGTCTGCGGACTGCACTGCGTACCGGTACACGGGGTCGCGTACCGGTACACACCCCACGAAAATACCAAACCCGAGCCTCGGGTTGGCTGAGAGGCTGCCCGTGTACCGGTACACGGCCTTGCGTACCGGTACAACCATCACCCTGTACCGGTATAGCCATCAACCCTGTACCGGTACACAGCCTGCTGAAGGCTACCCGAGAGCACACCAATAATCCAACTTTTTGTGTTTTGGTGCAAAGTTTTAAACCACAAATCTCGGGATACGAGCCATAGGTCGGAACACTGTCGACGACCCTCCAGAATATCTGAAAAAACTCGGAACACAGATCAAACACTCGAACCTTGCCATTTGCGAAAGTCCAGTGTGTTACAGTTCATTTCTAGCATTCTTATCATTTACTAATGCCACACACTCTAGTATTCATTTGCATACCTGACACCTACTAATGCCACCCAATCCATATGTCATTACGTCATTTTGATTCTTTACCTCCTCTAGGTTCTTATCACATTTTATGCATACATAGGGTTCTCATAATCTTAGTCTTTTACTATTCTTTCACATGCATTTATACTCGTAACATAGAAGAAAATACTTTCAAATAACCCTACTATGCTCAATGCTCTCAAATAAATGACAGTTTAGACATAAGAGAAAGTTCGATGACTTCGGAAAGCACCACCCACCTTCGATGGTTGAGAGGATGCTACGGTTCAATTCTCGAGATTTTAGGGCGTCTACTCTCACGCCTGCGGCAAAACAAAGCCAAATTAGGCTTTTTCTCAATAACTTTATCTAGACCTTTTCGTAACGTCAAACGGAGTTGTCCCACGCGTCGAAAATATCCCTAATTAGGTTTCTATAAGGTTAATTTGTCTTAGAAACTCCCTAGGACAAAAACTCTAAATTTGGTGCCCTAATGTCGCCATTTGTAAAATCTTAGGTTTCGATCTCGAAAACAAGCAAAAGAGAGCTTGCCTAACCTCTAGAAGTTCATTTAGAACCATCCAAACCATTTCTAGGGCATATAAAGTAATCCCTAGAAATCCACCATTAGAGCACTTTGAAGAAACTAGGGTTTCATGTGTTCTATAGCTCCAACTATATTTCTATACTCATTAGAAGATCAAAACCTAGTTTTCTAGGACATAAACCCAAACCCTAGCCTAGGTTTTCATGAAAACCTCACCTTGGTCCAAAGCTCGCCAAGATCCTTCTTGTTGGAGAGATCCGAAACCCTCAAAATCTCCAAATCCGCCTTCAAAAGCCTCCTCTACTCCTTCTCCTTGCTCTTTGGGGAGAGTTCTAGAGAGAGAAAGAGAGAAATGAGAGGGAGGGTGTAAATGGCTGTGGGAGAGAGAGGGGAGAGGTGTTAGGTTATTAACATGTTGTAACAATTACAACAAAACCCTCCAAACAATTGTATTTGCAGCAGTTTCATTTTGCTGTCTGACCCAAAGTATACCGGTACACGGGATTTTGTACCGGTACATTTCCTGCGCAGAGGCAACCCGAGAGCAAGTTTCTCGGTTTCGTAGCATTTGTACCGGTACACTTTCAAAGTGTACCGGTACACTTCTATTTTTTTTTTCTCAAACCCGAGAACTATTTCTTCTCGGTTTGCAGGGCTGTACCGGTGACAACTCGATGGTTGTACCGGTACACTTTGCCCAGAATGCTATATTTGCGCCGTTTTCAATTCTATGTCGCGTCGGTCGATGCTAAAACCTTTCTAACACCTTTTAACTCATTTTTAACCCTTCCAATATTGTTGTAATGCCAACTGGAGTTTGTCCATCTATTTCTCTCAGCACTTTAATCCATTTTGGCTAAAGTTCGATGATCTCTATCGGGGTTTCGATACGTTACAGTAAACACGTGTCATTTGCAGTATCAATTCAGCACTTTAATTCTGTTTTAAATGGGCCATTTTATTAAGATTTTTAGTTATTTTTTAATGGGAACATGTTGAGATAGTACACACAGAATAAAATGCAAGAGGAATTTCAATAATTAAGTGTATATTTATTTTTAAAAAAATATTATGCTTATAGTAAATGTTTACACTCATACAAACTATTAAAGGTTTAAGTTAGGATATTATAAATTGGTCAAATATTGGTATGATTATGTTTGTTTACAAATTTTATATTTTGTTTAAGTTAGGATGGCGCGTAGTAATGTGGCTATTGTTGTTCATTGGAATAGAGAAATATTTGCGCATGATAACAATACAAAGTACGTTGGCGGTCGTAAGAAATTAAGTGGTATTTCAGTGGATATTACATTTATAGAATTCGAGAGAAAAATATATAGATTAACCGATACTCCGAGAGATGAGTATCGTCTAATTATCAAAGTCCGATATTCGACCGGGATAAATCAATTCGATGTGCTTGAAATTACGGACGATGACTCATTTTGTGGTGCGATGGCATTGTCGGGAAACCCTCCGTGTTTGATAATTTTCGTTGAAAAATAGATGATTTTATCTCAGGGGTATTATTCTAGAATGTTAAACAGTGACTTTAATGTGAATGTATTATCCCCTGACCCCGAAAGAGAACATTATCGTGCTGATATCGGAGGAGAAGCAAATGCACCTACGTTAGTATTGCAAAATACGAATTTTGTATAATTATTTTAATATAACAAATATTTATATTGCCTTCTTCCATCATTTGTAGAGAGTACGAATTTTCAAATATAGTTGTTTGTGATCCTCCTCCCCTCCCGCATACTATTCATCATGCCACGGCTTCTAGTTCTCATGCCCCACTGGGTAGAGAGCAAGGCGTCTCATGTGAAGAAGGGTTAAAATACGCTAGAATTAATTTAATCATTCACTGTTTTATTTAGTTAGAAAGTAACTAATTACGAAATAATTGCAGATTTCATACCTCTCATGATATGCATGACTTTGGATCGTATCCAATGGGAACCAAAAATGACGGTATAGGAAATCGAGCGGAAGTGCAACAAGTAGTAGCTGAAGATGGTTACGCTACTGATCATGAGGGTGTTGAACATGAACCTTCAAATTTGGTCGTAAATGAGAACATTGTGGTGGAAGGTGATCACTATGATGCAGATCATGATGGCGGACTGGGGGTCCTCGCATATATCATATATACTGAGGGTGGTGATCTAATTGTCAATACTGAATATGTTGATGATCTAGATGAAGGTGCAGAGTTCATAGATCATCAAGAGCAATTTGTGGGAGATGACAATTGGATTGACCAGTATGTGGTCGATAACGGTGAATTTGATCATCCGCAAATTAAACAGCCCCCTCCTACCATTGATGACTTATGGTTGGTCGGGTATTTCGTGATAAATCAAGTTTATTGCACACTCTTGGGGAGTGGTATATTGCTCACAGCGTGCAAATGAAAGTAATAAAGTCGACGACAAAGGCGTATACAGTTAAATGCATGGTAGATTCATGTCATTGGAGATTACATGCATCGGTACCAAAGGATGTAAGTTATTTTAGAGTTAAAACATATGCTTGGCAACATACATGTTTAGTGCCGATGCTTAACACTGCATATCGAAACTGTGCTTCATCTCTTATATGTCGACATATTCTCCCATCATTGAGGGTAAAGCTTAGTTTGACACCGGCGGAAATTAAAGAAAAGGTGCGCAATGAATTGCTTGTAGACATACCTTATTCGAAAGCGTGGCAGGCTAGAAGTAAAGCACTACAGATCATTTATGGTGGTTGGAAGGAGTCATACACCGATCTTGATCGCTTCCTATCTATACTATAGCGCGTGAATCCCAAGACTCAATGGCGTCTTGATCCTAAAATCCTGCCAAATAGCGTTAGGCAGTTTGGACGAGAATTTTGGGCATTCAGGCCGTTAATTAATGGGTTTTCTTATTGTCGACCATTGTTGAGCATTGATGGAACTCATATGTATGGAAAGTATCAAGGGCATGCGTTGATTGTGACGGGTGTAGATGCTAATAATGGGTTATACCCATTAGCGTTTGCTATTTGTGAGGGAGAAAATGCGGCTAGTTGGCGTTGGTTTTTACAACATTTAAAGGTTTTAGTGACACGTGATCGATCTATTTATTTATTTTCAGACCGCTTTCCTAGGTTAAAGGAGATTGTTGCGGAGGAGTTTCCGAGAAGCGAGGGACATACTCACCGTTGGTGCCTCCGCCATATGAAGGCTAACATGAAAAAAGCCGGTTTCAAAAATGAAAATGTGCTCAATAAATTTTATACAGGCATAGAATGTGCTGCAACTGTAAGGGAATATTATGAGCATAAGGATCAATTGAAAGAAATAGATCCGGCGGCATGGCTTTGGGTGCACGAGCTCCAAGGGGAAAGGGAATATTGGGCAAGAGCTTTTGATAAAGGGCAGCGTTTTGGGACAATGACGACAAATCGGTCGGAGAGTTTAAATGGAGTGCTTAAAGGTGTATGTGGTTTACCTATCACAACATTTGTGGCTGCTACATTTTATAAGGTGAACAATTATTTTGTTAAGCGCCGTGATAAAGGTGAGACATAAACAGGAGGCTTTAATTAAGAGTTGTATGATAATCGCAAGAGGACACCGTGTAGATCGTTTCTGAGTAAACTAGTTTCAAATTACTACCGGAAATGGACAATTTGAGGTAGTTCTTGACGGGAGAAGCTCGACTTGTTCATGCCATGAGTTTGAGCTCACTAGGTTGCCATGCTCACATCTTCTAGCTGTATGCAGTAATGGTCAAATGAACATTGACTACTATAGTCTGTATTCTGAATGGTATACATGTGAGTATTACCGTGGTGCTTACTTCCTGCAATTTCACCCTGTCCCAGAAAAAAGAAGATGGCCACGCCCTCAAGGACCACCGCTGGCACCACCACCTATTAGGAGAAAGAAAGGCCGTCCGAGATCAACTCGTATTCAAAATGCCATAGACGAGAGAGAAGGAATGCGAAGAACTATGTGCTCTATTTGTAAACAACAGGGACATTATACGGCTACATGTCCGAATAATCAAGATAGAACAAATGAAGGCCGTAGACGTAGAGCTTTAGGTTGATGACTTATGTTGACTATCTACAGTATTTTTATTTCTAGATTTATTTTTTAACGTTCAATTAATAGTCACTAATTTGTATACTTTATTTTGCAGATGGACGATCACGAGGATCCCCGTCTAGTTGATCCATCAGTTCTATCAGATCAAGCTAGGCATCAGTCGAGCTATGTGCGATCGATCAGAGGTATGTTAAGTTATGCACGTACAAAAAAGTTTGTAATTTAAATACTTAAAAGAGAAATTTTCTAAAAAGTGAATAAACTTTACAGGGGTACGCGCCAATTCAGTTTACGAAGCATGACCGTAAACTGATCACATAGACAGTCGAACATCCGGGAGTGATACAGTACTTACTACGTCTCCCGCCTTAGACGAGTACAGCTAGATCAGGCTCTGTTAGGGGCGTTGATAAAGTGATGGAGGCGCGAGACGCATACATTCCACCTACGTCACGGAGAGATGACAGTTACGCTACGTGACGTGGCCATTCTAGCTGGACTACGAGTTTCCGGGGAGCCTGTTACAGGACGTTTTTCATTTGATTTGTTGCATACATGTGAGCTCCTTCTTGGGATACAGCCAGACGATGTCGTCGCCAGCCAGATCCGCTTGAAGTGGTTGTTTCAACATTTCCGGCATATTCCTTTGGATGCTCTGGCGGCCGTGGTTGCAGCATCTGCACGAGCATATATTTTATTTCAAATTGGATGCAGTTTGTTTCCTAACCCCACTGGATATCGCGTTCACCTCAAGTCGCTACCGCTACTTGAGGATTTTGACTTCTGCGGAGGCCTAGCTTGGGGCGCAGCTAGCTTGGCCCATCTCTATCGGACATTAGGGAATGCCTCTATGAAGGGAAGGGCCGAGTGTTGTGCCTTTGGTACACTACTACAGGTCAAATCACTATAACTTAGTTTCTTTTACTAATTTTATAGTTAACTCTTTTTGTTCATGTATATAGACATGAGACCATATACATATTGGACGTCCCGATCGAGTTAGAGCTCCACCGAATCTCCATGATTGTCCATTGGGTTGTCGATATGCTATGTGTTTAAAATATAATATAATAAAATAATAAATATTGATATTGTATTGATGTATTATAAAATAATAAAATATACTATTAATTACTTCTGCAGGTAGAACATGGGATTGCGATTTCGTGGAAATGTCAGAGCGACTGACATTGAGTTTTATCGCGACGAGCTGGATCAGCAGAAAGAGTCATAAGTACGTATAGATTTTATAAATTAAATAAATGCACAAACATTCTAAAATTTTACATTCATTTTTTTTAATACACTTGTACAGGTTACATGGATGCCCTATACGGAGGATGTTTTGAACCGTCTTCTTGCATTTTGTCTTGAGGGCTCTTCAATCTGGCGTTCGAGAACTTGTTTGATATGCTATCATATTGTCGAGCTGCACTTACCTGATAGAGTTCTGCGGCAAGTTGGATTGCTGCAGCATATACCGGAGCCTGTAAAAGCTATACAGAGGATCACCTTACAGGGTAGATCAGGCGAGGACTGGGCAGCGTTTCATGCTCCATATATTTAGCGTTGGGCAGATCGTCTGGAGCATATTGCGGAGCAGAATCCTTTCATCGATCCAGATCTGATATGAGCTACCTCTGTGTACGTGCAGTGGTATTGGGGGATCACAAGGAGGTGGATTTCTCGTCCTGTACAGCGGCCTCCACTTACTTTTCTGCCGCGTGGGAATGTCGAGCGACTATGGGTAAGATTATTTTATTTTATAATTTATTTTAATATGAAGATATTCATTATATATTATCATGTATGTTTATACAGGTGTATGCTGTAGTGTCCCGGGGGTTTTGTATCACATTGGCTACAGTATTAGCGACTGATCGACACATCTGGAGAGTGTCGAACTGAATCAAAGTCATTTTTGCACAAAATGGATGCAGAAACGGACTTGGCGCACTCAAATAAGCAAAACTGGTGTTTTGCCAGTTTCTGATTTGGGTCACCCGGATCTTGAGTGCTGAACTGAACGGAAACTCGAAGCCAATTCGGACCCTGTTTTCGGGTGCCCGGAAGTGGGGCCCGAATGTTCACCTTGTGATTAACGTTTGCTTTGACACGTGTAAGGTGGTAGGTGGGGTACGCCGGACCACGTTAAGGGCACATCATACCGCAGGCGAAGGAACCAAAGAAGGAGTTTTGTATTGATTGGGAGTTTCGGACGCCCCAAAAGTGCAGATTTCTGTAGGGACAACAAGTTTGTACTTCTTGTTCTTAGGGTTTATTGTACCCTTCCACCTCTCTATAAAAGGATGTGGTCAACCCCCTGAGATGGTTTTTCACCTTCCTTCACAGTAAAGCCTGGATTTTGCACCAAAGTCCCTCTAAACTCTCCAAATTGCACAATTCCACCTTGAGGACCGCAGTTCCAGCAGAATTCCAGCAGCGACCTTCGGCGTTTTGGCTCGTGACGTAGGAGAATCCGATTGTTGCGAAACTTGGTTTGGTAGTTAGTAGACTTCTCGAAAATTTCGTGAAGCTAATTTGATAGCAATTGGTTGAGGTTAGTTTGGTTAAATTGATGTTTTTCTGAGCTGCTGGTGTATTTGAGCTGAAATTGGAGATTTTATGGTTTTCTTGGATCAAATCTTGGAGGAAGCTGGAATTCAGACCAAAGGATGTTGCTCCATCATTCTCTACTGGTTTTGGGACTTTTCTTCATCTGAATTGTGGATTGGAATGTGAGTTTGACATTGAGGTTTTGGAAGAATTAAGCTTAAGTGCTGAATTTGAGTGTATTGTTGAAACCTTGGTGTTTTGTGTTTAGATCTTTCGAGAAGGTCGTTGCTGGTTTGAGGCTGATCTTGGCAGAGCTTCTTCCAGCGACTTCTCGCCTTGTTGGACTCGCGCTAGAGGTGGGTTGAAGTTTACCGGATTCTTCGGATTTCTTCGATCCTATGCCTAGATGTTGTTAGCATGTGTTTTTTTAGCTTCATATATCATGTTAGTAGCTCGGTTCATAGATTTGCATTGTTATTAAATGAAATCTGAATTGGAGCTTGATATGCTAGTTTTATTATACATGTTGGATTTGGAATTGACTTAGGAGAAAACTATAAGTTCTACACTGTTATTTTATGAAAACTACCAGATTTAGCTTTAGGAGCTATAGTTTGTTTGTATCGCTGCAGTTTGTAGGCGGTGGATACCCAAAATAGTGTAGAATGAAATTACACTTGTGCTGGGATGCTGAGATTATTTTTTACAGTAGTGTATATATTGTTCCAGACTGTCGAGTGCCGTTGTGGTTGACCGTGGATCCAGATTCATATTTTTGCATCAGATTGTGCCAAGGGCATATTTTTTATGGTTGTTAGACCAGTTAGACCCTTCTATTTTGATTACAGCCTGTGAGAGCCTGATTGAGCTCGGCAGAAATACGCTTGCATACTCGGTTGGGTAGCGCCCACGAGTGCCACTCCGGAGTTGGACTTTGTGCTTTTGCATTGTTGTTGGTTTGTCCTGGTTGGACTTGCTCTCCACTGACGACCCAGCGTGGTGATAGTTAGTATAGTTTCGGCAGGCGGGACGGGTGTATTCATAGTCCCTAATGAGATTGGGCCAGAGATTGTATTTTTTCTACAGATAGTTAGTATTAGATCGTGATAGTATAGTGGCATATAGCTGTAGAGTGTTCCAGCTTTCCTTACTATCCTTGAGCATACTTCTGTAAACTTAGTGGGTGAGTCGTTGAGGTCGGTAGCGGTACCCCTTTTGTAGAACCTTCTTCTACGGCTGCTGCTACTGCTGATCTTGATCGTGGAAAGGGAGTCGCGATTAGATCCCTTCCCATTTTGTTGCTAATCTAGAGATATACCAGCTACAGGTAGTATTGATTTTTTTGGTTCTTATACACACTGATGTTAAATCCTCACTGGAGCAAGTGTTTTTGTATATGGAGACTATGTATGTATGTTGAATCGATGTTATTTATATATATTTTCCTGTTTAACAGCTCTATACTACTGGTTGTAGTATTGTATCTTTACAGGTACATCTACAGCTATCGCTTCGTATACAGGAAAAATTTCTGTGTATACGGCGAGTCTGTTAGCGTGCCCGGGGAAATGAGTAATCCGGGGCGTGACATATACTATGCGGCATGCTGTTAGCAGTATTAGTCATTTGATGGATGATCCTCCGGATGCTACTAGAATGATGGATGCTCTAGCACATGTGATGTGGGATCTCGAGAGTGTGTTAGAGAGCCTTCCGACAATACCCGTGACAGGGCATCCGGATGTTTCTTCTCCGACTTTTGGTGATTACAGTGATATTCTCTCCACCTCCACGCCTGCAAATGATTTCGGTGATATTCCCTCCACCTCCGCACCTGCATATGATTTCGGTGATATTCCCTCCACCTCGATGCCTCCATCGACATCCGTCCCAATTCATCCATCTGATGTCCTTTCGATTTCTGATGTCCCTTCGACATCGGAAGTGCAGTTTGATATTCCATCGGCATCCATCCCTCCATTTGATATTCTATCTACGTCAAAGGTATTCTATTTTGATATTCCATTCACGTCTATTCATCTTTCTAACGTTCCATCCATGTCGCAGGTTCGTCACGATGATGTTGTATATCGACGTAGACGACGACGACAGGGTCATATTGAGACGCAGGAAGGGATACTACCATCAGCTGTTGAGCAAAGGATGGAGCCGATTGTCGAGGGCATCGCCATCGAGCATATTGATCTGATGCATGTCATTGAGCCCATGCAGCTTGAGATGGAGCATGACATACATATTCGAGGACGAAGTCGAGGACGCGGTCGTGGACGCGGACGTGGACGTGACAGGGGACGAGGGCGAGAGCATAGGAGAGGGATGGAGGGGACTTGATTTTTTTTTTATCATTTTTGGGATTCTTATGTATATTTGATATTTCAGATCTTTCTACATTGATTTTTTATAGTATTATTTAAATTTATTCATATTGAAATGTGTTGATATTGGTATAGCTCATTTTATATGCTTAAAGTGTGGCTGAAGTTGGTATAGATGATTTTATGTATTTATTGCTGTAATTGAAATGCTTGAGAATATTGCTATTTTGTATAATGTGGGAATTTTGCAAAGTTGTTACTGCTTGGTGTGGCATTACTTAAATACGGTGAACCATTTATCGCATAAAAATGCAGTGAATGGCTCACCGCTTTTATATGCGGTGAACAATTCACCGCATTTATGAGTTTTCTCGACAGGTAGGGGAACAACATAAAGGCGATGAATGGTTCACCACCTTCATAGGATTTTTAAATCCTTATGAAAGCGGTGAACCATTCACCGCTTTCAAGTGAAAGCGGTAAATGGTTCACCGCTTTTATCCTCTCCCGCCAGCTCACTGCCCACATGGCAGTTTTGAGCCTATTTTCGCAAATACAAATTTTAGAGGCCTATTTTTAAAATAAAAGAGTTGGAGGAGACTAGTTGGGTAAAAATCCATATAAAAACACCAAGCACTTTGTGCTTGTAAGTTTTCTGCCATTAGATCCATCCTTTTGACTATTTCCACCCATTAGATTATACTATTCAACCAACCACCCGCTCAACTCTAGGAGACTTTTATCATCTTAACCATACATCCCTTAATTCAAGGGCCAAAAATATCGAAAAATTACAAAATTTATTTTCTAGGTATTTTAAATATTCTAGATCAATTCCAACGGAGCCGATTGTCGATTCGAAAGTCCCAACATCGAAAACAATTTGGAAGCACAAAATGCTCCATACTTCTAAAAGCATACTAACCTTACTCCCTATATATATGATTTAGTAAATAGTTTTATGTAAATGTGTAAAAAAAAAATATTAACATTTGGTTTTCTATTTGATTCAGTTAAAAAATGTGTTCAAATCGAACCGAAATAGAAAATCAAATCGAAAATCATATAAACCAAACCAAATGGCCTCATTCGGTTTGGCTCGGTTTGGGACCAAACCTTGTACACCCCTATCGATGATCCCACCACTATCTCTAACATTTTTGGGGGAGAAAATATACTATGGAGCAACTGCATCACATCATCTATAATCAACCAATCATATTTTTTTCTTTTAAAAACGTAAAAAATATTTTTTTATAAATCATGATGGGGCGAATGAACTTCAGAGAAGCAATTTGATTGACTGGAAATATTATATCAATAATATAACTTTTGCACTCTAGATTTTTTTTTCATCTTGAGCGGCTACATCTGCAACAGATCTACAAACTCTTTAGAATCCAATTTGTTTCTGCTTTTATTCTATTTGTGTTTCCTTGCTTCCCTCACTTGCGTACCTTGTGCATATCCCGACCACAAATCTTGACCCTTTTTTGTACACGTGAGACTAGATACTCGCAGCCTTTCAAGTCCAGCCCACCTAAAAAGCATTCTATTGGCTTCAAGATATATTTACATCTTCACTATTTCAATTTGGAATTCTACAATCTTATGCGCACACCACCTCATTCCCTATCTGAAACATTTTATCGAAAATAATTTTACAAATAAATATTGGTCAAATGTAAAAAGAACATGCCAAATTCAGCATCCAGCCAATTTTGAAAGTTGTGTTGTTAGTCAGCAAATACAACAAATAAGAGTCGTTTGCATATAAGTATTTCACCGATGTTGTCACTGACATCTTCTCGTTCTAATTCACAATAGTTTTCTTCTCGATTAACATAACGATAAAAGATAAAATTCAAGTATGACAAAAAAAAATACTAAATATATTAGTGAAATGCAATTTACTAAGCAGTAACTTCTTTCCTTTGTCTGAAGAGTTTCAATCCAACCTCCTTTTTAATTTTTATAAATCTCTCTATTTTTTACGTCCGAGAGAACACTGTTCTAATTTTTCTCTCTCACTTTGTACAACAATATATTAGAAGTAGACAACATTTGGATCAACCGACTATCCCTAACGCAAGTTGTTATCTGATATTCCAAATTTTGAAACTTACTTTTTTGATAGTTTTAGCTAAATTTATTTTTTTAAAAAAAACAAACAAAATAAATAGTATGCTACTATTGTACAGAGAGCCATACATAGAGAGATTCACCCAATTAACTGGCTTAACAACATAGAAAGCCCCTCTTAACGGGCCAAAATTGTCCATAATTAACCATACAACTCCTACAATATTTAATTAGTTTTCCTCATGTAATAAAAATACTTAAATGTGTTGTAATTTAATTAATATTTTATTACAACATATTAATCTTGTGAAAAGTTTAATTTGGTCTAAAAATTAATTATTTCATAATTAACTATAGTACTAAAATAATAATTAAATATTATAATATCATGCCGATGTTATTAGTTCAACCTTGTTGATCCTTGAGCTTACACTACTACAGATACAAGATTTAGTGGCGACAAATGTCGCCACCAATTAAAGGCCAAATTGTCGCCACGAAAAACGTTTTGGCGCCGACAATTGATCGCCGCATGCCGCCGCCTAAAGCCCCGTCGGTAAAACTATTTGGTGGCGACAAAATGTCGCCGCTAAAAGTTAGATAATAGCGACGACATAGTGTCGCCGCGACAAAATAGAGAATTAGTGGCGACATGGCGTCGCCGCAAAAAGTTAGCTAATTACTGGCGACATTCTGTCGCCGCGAAATATTTGGTGGCAACAATTTATCGCCGCGAAAAGTTAGATAATTAATGGCGACATTCTGTCGCCGCTAAAAGTTAGTTAATTAGCGCCGGCCTAGTTATATGGTGGCGACTATTGTCGCCACTATTTTTCTGGTCTAAAATTATTTTTTNGCCACCATTGTTTATGTATTGGCGGCGACATTTACTTGTCGCCACCATTGTTTACGTATTGGCGGCGACATTTATTTGTCGCCACCATTCTTTATGTATTGGCGGCGACATTTACTTGTCGCCACCATTGTTTACGTATTGGCGGCGACATTTATTTGTCGCCACCATTGTTTACGTATTGGCGGCGACATTTGTTTGTCGCCACCATATCTTCTACATAGGTGGCGACATTACTTGTCACCACAAAAAAGTCGCCACCAAAACACGTTCTTCTTGTAGTGGAATTAGTATCATTCTTGTCAACTAGTGACTGACCCTTGAGCTAGTATCAATTTTGGATTGCTGCCGGATTTTAAAATATTGTATAATCTTTCACTCAATATTCGATGTTGTTTGGATGTTCGAGAATATCTTATTTAGTAGAGAAATATTCAAATCTGAGAGTGAGGAGTTAATTTTTGCTCCTCAAAAAAAAATTATTATTTATAAATATTGTTGAAAGTCAAGCTTTTTTTTTTTTTTTCCTCACCTACTAAGCTGGAATTTTTCTTTCTTTACTAATTTTGTTTCCTTATTATTTTGTTTTCATGTACAACTGTTAATTTAGGACTTTATAGCTAAATCTTTCATGATTATAAGATGATTGATTCGATTAATTGATCAATTTTCTCATCTTGCCATGTAAGAGAGATTCTGTTCCAGAATTCTCTCACCTTTGTAATCTATTTAAATCTTTTTTTTTTAATATTGAATAAGATGAAAAATACACAGAAGAATAACTGCATGTGGTTCTTCATTCTTCCTTCAAACTTCTTCATGGTATCAGAGCAGGTTTAATCCTGTCCCGTCTGTCCTCATCATACCCATGTTGCTATTACCACTCACAAATTAAATGGACAAAATTACCTACAATGGTCTCAATCCATCTTAATGATCATTCGGGGAAAGGAGAAAGATGACTATCTCACCGGCACTTCAGCAGCCCCAGAAACGGCGGCTCCAAGCTACAAGAAGTGGATGGCAGAAAACAACATGGTCATGTCATGGCTAGTCAACTCAATGACGCCAGACATTGGCGAGTATTTTCTGTCTGTCGAAACTGCTAAGGAGATCTGGGATGCAGTTAAGGAGACTTTCTCATACGCTAAGAACACTTCGGAGGTGGTAGAGATTGAAGGGATCCTTCACGATCTACGACAAGGCGATCTCACGCTAACTCAATATTTTAATATTCTCACTCACAATTGGCGTCAACTTGATACATATGAGGTTCATAAGTGGTCATGTACTACTGATGCATCATTATACAAATAGATTGTAGAGAAAAAACGTGTTTACAAGTTTTTGCTAGGTTTGAATAAAAATCTTGATGAGGTCCTTGGGAGACTTATGGAGTAAAGCCATCACCAAGTCTCAGAGAAGCTTTCTCTGAAGTTCGATGAGAAGAAAGCAGGAAAATGATCATGATGGGGCCATCCCAACATCTGAATATAGTTGAAAACTCTATGCTTGTCACTCTGAAAACTCAATTTGCCTCTTCAGATAATTGCCAGAAGAATAAAGGAAGGCTTTGGTGTGATTATTGTAGGAAACCGGGGCATTCTAGGGATACCTGCTGGAAATTACATGGGGAAATTACATGGAAAACCGGCTACTTGGAAGCCTGCTCGTCATTTCGAGAAAGAAGGTCGAGGAAATCATGTCAATACCGAGGAGCAATCAAAACCTGAAGCAAGCCTTTTTAATAAGGAGCAAATGGAGATGCTTCAAAAGTTAATATCTAATCGATCTTCAGTCAACACCGTCACAAACCGAATCATCTTCCAATCATGTCATTGGTTTCAGAACCTTGGCCCACAAAGGTAATTTTTTGAGTGCCTTTACTATGACTAAAAAAGAAAAAACTTGGATTGTCGACTCAAGAGCATCTTATCACATGACGGGAGATGCAACGATGTTCGATACATACAACCCATGTCACAATGACTTAAAAGTTCGGATAGCAGATGGCTGACTATCCAATGTTATTGGTACAGGTTCCGTTGTGCTATTAAAGGATCTCACTCTCAACTCTATTCTCTTTGTTCCTAAATTGGATTGTAACCTATTGTCAATTAGTAAACTCACTAAGGAAAAAAGTTGTGTTACTAATTTTTCCTCCGCCCACTGTGAATTTCAGGATTTGGCTTCGGGGAAGACGATTGGCAATGCTGAGGAATGCTCTGGACTCTACATCCTTAAGAAGTCTCACTATCCACAAGAACAACCTCAAAAGGCAGTTAGTGGTGGCTCTTTCTTTGTTTCTTGTCAAAATAAAAATAGTGCAATCATGTTATGGCACTATCGCTTAGGTCATCCAAACTTTATGTATCTAAGGCATTTATTTCCATCTTTATTCAGTAAAAATGCAAAATTCTTTTAGTGTGAAATCTGTCAATTATCAAAACATGTTCGGTCTCATTTTCCTCCTCATCCCTACAAAGCCTCTAGTCCTTTCTCAATGATCCATAGTGATATTTGGGGCCCTTCAAAAATAAAAAATATAACAGGTGCAAGGTGGTTTGTAACACACTGAACTGTAGCAAATTGTGAGGTTCGAGTGTTTAATCTGTGTTCTGAGCTTTCCCAGGTTTTCTGGAGAGTCGTTGACTGTGTTCCGACCTATGACACGCATCCCGAGGAGCGGGGATGAGAACTTAGCACCAAAATCTCTAAATTGTAGATTTTGGGATGCTCTCGGTTTGAGCTCTGCAGGGCAGAGTACCGGTACTACATTACCCGAGTACCGGTACTGGACTTGGTACCGGTACGGCATCGCGAGGGTACCGATACCCTGTGTGTTTACTCGCTTGACGGAGGCTTGGGTTTGCCCGTGCTGCTGCCTGGTATCGGTACTCCAGCCCGCGTACCGGTACGCAGTGCAGATGCAAACTGCACATTGTTGAGGGGTGTTTTTGGAAATGTTACAACTCTATATATCTCCTCCACAGCCCATGAGAGCTCTTTTGATCCCTAAACCGTGGAGAAGCAAGGTAGAGCGCCCCTCTCTTGATTTTCTCTCTTTTCTTGAGGATTTAGCTTAGTTGATCTCCTCTCTTTGCTCCTTTTGCTTAATGTTGGATTTCCCACCATTGGAGAAGCCTTGGAGTTATGCTTGAAGCTATTTGGAGGAAAGGTCTTCAACCCTAGCCCACTCCTAACTTGGTTTGAAGCTTTTTGAGAGGTTAGTAACCATGATCTCCCCTTTGGATCACATTTTAGGGGATTTTTGTGATGAAAACCTAGAATGAGAAATCTAGAGTTTTATTTGGGAGTTTTTGATTTGTAGCTTTTAGGGCTTAATTGATAGATGTAGAACCTTCTTCTAGGGTGGAATAGAAGTGCTCTAGCTCTCATTTGGATTTTGGGAGGGTTTTCTACCACCAAGGTGAGTTTTAGCCTCTTCTTTCGGTTCGATAAAGATTAGCTTATGGGGTGTTCGTTCATTGCCCCTAACCCTCTTAGAATTTTTTCTAGGGAGCTAGGAGACTAGTGGACATCCTCGTTCGCGCAAACGAAGGGGGTTCGAGGAGTTCTCGATGGGTTTGACCTCACCGAAATGGGTGAACTCCCCCTATGTTATCTTTTAAATTTTAAAAATGGCAAATCATGCATATTCATACTAGATAGAGCATAATGAAATTTTAGAATGCTTAAAATGCATATGTTATGTATCATGTTGTATGACCCCTATGTAGTAGGAAGAAAATTGCATAGTAAATTGCATGTGAAATGGTATTCTTATGATGTGTTGGAAATCATGTTATACTTAGTGATATGACAAGCTTTTATTTGCTTATGAACATTGGACATGTACTAAACATATGAAATATATATACTGTCATAAAGTGGCATTGGATTTGGAACATGTATTAACTTAGTAAAATATAATGTCATAAAGTGATATTAGACTTAGTAAACGGTTAAACCTTTTTATTGTGACATAGAATTATACCTTTCGGTTGCTAGTGTTTATACCATGTTGGAGACATGATGACCGTGTACTTGAGATGATGATCATACTTTCTTGCCATTTGTGCTCATTCGCACATGCTTGTGAGGGTCGCTCCCCACAAACCGGCACTCCGGAGTTGGCCTACGCGACATATGCTCGCCGTGCGGGATTGGGCGCCGAAGTGGATTGCCGTGGGGGAGGCTCATTCCTAGAGTGGGGATGCTGGAGCTACCACTGGCACTTAGGCGACACAAGCCGGACTACACTTGTGTAGGTCCTAGATTGGAATTGAAAAATGACATGTAAACAACTATATGACAATTACTACTTAATAGTAGGTATTGGTTGGACATAATAGTACACTTGTTGGATTTAGTAGTATACTTGTTGATCACATTTGGTGCATATTCGTATACATGTGGACATGTTTAGAGTATACTAGTATACTCATTAGATATACTCGATCATGATGGATTAGTAGTAGTACATGTTTAACATCATGCTAAAATGAGGCATAGTAGCTTAGCAAAATAATATTGTCAAATATACTTGTTGTTTACTTCCATTAAACGTTAATTTACACTACTCTTGCCTCTATAGACTAGTGGTGTATTTCGCTGATGTCGGCAGCTTACCCACTGGGAACTATTAATTAATAGTTCTTACACCCCCTGTTTTGTTGTTTTTGTTTACAGAGCCATCCACTCCGGCAGAGGCTAGGGACCGTGGCAAGGGTGTCGCCACTAGCTAGTTAGCGAGGAGCCTTGCTATTAGGTGGTCTATCTCTTTTTTGTTTTAGTTTGAGAGAGAGAGTTTTGTACCTATGTATAGAGACCACCATTTTTGTACCTATTACCTCGTATTTGGGATATTGTGTTGTATCTACTTTTGGATTATATTACTTGTTTAGTTCCTTTATATTCTACTGGTCATTAGAATTTAGCTATAATCATGCTCTGATATCTCTAGATACTTGTTTATCTCTGTTTTGTTTATCGCTTTGTTGTATACGCCTTATATGTTGTAGGCATATGACGGGTCTGGACACGCACCGGGCGGGCTTCCGCTGGGTCCCGGGGCGTGACATGATTTGTCTCATTCATAGATGATCACACTAGATTAACTTGGGTGTTCCTCATGAAAGAAAAATCTGAAACAGGTCAATTATTCAAAAGTTATAAAAATATGATTCAGACCCAATTCCAAAATACAAATCCTAAGGTCTGATAATGCTAGGGACTATTTCAACTCCATTCTAGGAGAATTTCTTGCAAAAGAAGGAATAGTTCACTTAAGTTCATGTGTAGATACTCCGCAACAAAATGGAATCGCTGAAAGAAAAAATAGACACTTGCTAGAGGTAGCTAGATCACTTATGGTTTCAAAAAATGTTCCAAAAATATTCTGGGGAGAAGCTGTACTTACAGCAACTTACCTTATCAATAGAATGCCATCTAGAGTACTAAATTTCAGCACACCTTGTTAAACCCTCCTGAAGTCCTTTCCAAATACTCAACTTATTTCCACCATTCCACCCAAAATTTTTGGGTGCTCTGTTTTTGTTCATCTCCATCAGCAACATAGAAGTAAACTTGACCCCAGGTCACTCAAGTGCATTTTTCTTGGGTATTCTTCAAATCAAAAGGGGTACAAGTGTTATTCTCTTGTCACAAAAAAATTCTACACTTCTATGGATGTTGCTTTCTTTGAAAATCAGCCTTACTATCAAAAAACTGATATTCAGGGGGAGAATTCATGTCAAGAATATCAGTTTTTGGACTTTGAGTCTTTCATTGAGCCATCCATCACCACAAAAAATCACATTCCTCTAGATTCTCCGAGTCAACACTTATCTGCCGACAATACCGAGTTCATTGTTGACATGTAGGATAGAGAGCCCATTCAAGAGGAAATGGAGAAAGGAGCACTTCCCCAACAAGTCCATGAAGTTGAACCGAGTCCTAATTCGAGTGAAAATACTGGTAACAATATCTCTAATTCAGATGATACTATTGATTTTGAGTTAGAAAATGATATATTGAATATGCCAATAGCTTGGAGAAAGGGAGTTAGATCTTGCACTCAGCATCCTATTGGAAATTTTATTTCCTATGATAAACTATCACCATCTTTTCGTGCCTTTACTTCTAACATCACAATGATACTGGTTCCTCATAACATTCAGGAAGCTTTCAAGTGCCTTAAGTGGAAAGCTGCAATCGATGAGGAAGTCCGGGCTCTGGAAAAGAATGGCACTTGGGAAATTACTTGTAATACACTGGATCTTAGCAAATTGCAAGATTCGAGTGTTTGATCTGTGTGTGGAGCCTTTCCACAGTTTTTGGAGGGTCGTTGATAGTGTTCCGACCCCTGGCACGCACCCCGAGGGTGTTGGTTTGAGTTTTGGCACCAAGATCCCAAAATTGGAATTTTTGGTCAGCCCTCGGNAAGTAGGAAGAGAATAAGAAGAAGAGGATGAGTAAGAGAGGGAAAAGGATATTAAAGAGAGAGAAAAGGAGATTCACAATCCGCTGTGCACTAGAGGCCAAAATTCTCATTCAAGGGTAGTTGAAGAGAGGTACAATACCCCCTTGTCCTTAATTAAGCCTACTAACATGTTCGACCAACATATAATTCCCATTTCGGTTCTGTCTGTGACATCAATTTTGCGTCAAAATAGTTCAAACTTGTCCTGACACTCATTAGTAAAGTTGACGAGTCATCGAAACTGTAATTGCTCCAATGGTTAACTTTTCAGAACACTACAGGATATCAATTTACATTAGCTAATCTAACTTGTATTGGGACCCATATCCATATTTATGTAGCATCCAGAAACACATGAAATATTCTATCTGAATCTGTATCCACATCACAAACATGGATAATTTTTCAAGTATAATACACTAGATATGCTCACATTACTTCTCAAAAGCTCTTAATTAGTTCATGCCATATATTTTCCAGCTATACCTAATAACCTTTTATGTATATCTGAAAACAAATAGAACATCCGTATTTGATACTAACATAAATATTATACCAAATTAATATGGCTCTGACACTAGCAACACTATAATTCTCGAAAATATGTATAATATTTGCAGAGACATTGGTTTCAAGTTACAACAAATTAAGAAGAAGAAAAATATCTAGGATATGCAAACATATTCCTCCTTAGATAAGCAATTATGAATAATCCACTTTATACAAGTTAAAAGGATCAACATCAAAACATCGATTTTAGAGACTTATTCACAAAGGCGTGAAAATTCAACGAATGTCATATATTTATCCCTTGAATAAGTTATAAATTATGAAAAATATATTAAAACATAATGCATTTGAAGTCTTAGAAAATAGATATTGATGAGCAATATCATTATATAATGCTCTGTTTCTTCGATATGCCACCTACCATGATACAATCAATGAGCAAATATATACCCAGTGCTAAAGAATGCGAATTTCAAGAGCCTTAAAGATATAATTTATCTATGTATTTACCTTAGTTCCAGCTTGGAATGTTTTCTCAACTATGCTCCCTATGATATAAGTCCTTACGAATGCAACACCACATCCAGGCTTGCTATTTAGAATCTCTATATTTGCCATCAAAAAAAGAAATGAAATTAATTTACACATGAGAAATTTATAAATCAATCCTCACAAACTAGATTAATTACTTTAAAAAAATGTTAAAAAAAAGAAAAGAAAAGAAGACTTTAGCACTAAAAACTCTAAAATTAATGGCTCATACCCATCAACTTTAGCAAATTTATTGCTCGTACCATAATAGGAATTGGAACACCTTGAAACTAATAGTTTTGGGATCATAAAGAGAGAGCTAGAACACCCCACAGTAGAGAGAAAAAGAAGGAGAGAGAGTTCCCATGGGAGTTTACATCATGGCAAGACGACGAGGATGGCGAAAATTATATGTGCAGAGAACGCTAACGATCGGCAACATCATCTTGCTCAGGTCTGAAATGGAAGCCCACGTTTTCTGGTAATCTGAACTAGAAGCCAAAAAATATTATATCTCAAATTCTGACAAGTTATGGAACGTGAATATGAAAACACCTATATACTTTAAATTTATGCATTGGCAATGAAGAAAAATTCAATCGGTCCTTATACTATATAATCTACTTTAATTAATCAAATATAATAATAGATAATTAATTTTCAACCAACTTATTGGCAACATTCATTACCATCTTACCTTGCCATTTTCTAAATATGTCATAATTAAGATAAGTACCATGAATTTTCACCAAAATAATTCAAAAAATAATTCCAAACTCATTCAAAAGCCGAACAAAAAATTTAAAAAAACCAGCAGAATTTGCAAAGGAGTGAAGGGCCTTATCCTCCCACACCACAATGAGCCGCAATGAAAGCTGCAGTAGCCGACGATGATGAGGGGAATATTCCGGCGAGCGATGGCGAAGGCGGAGGGAATGGGGCCAGAGAGGGAGTTAAACATGAGATCGAGGAGGGCGGGGGTGAGGAACGTGGCGGCTTCGCGCAGCCATGCGGGGATATCCTAGGAAGAGAAAGGATTGTCGTTGAGGAGACGAAGGATAGGAAGAGAGGCGAGAGAAGGAGCCTAGGAGAATGGAGGTAAAGTGGGTTTTCCAAGATGACCTAGGCGGAGGCGCTTTTAATTTGAAGAGGGTTTTTTTTTCCCCTTACGCGCGAGGCCAAAAAAATACCGCGTGCGCAGCGCCGGCGGTTTTTTTTTATTGGAATTCTGATACAGCGATACAAGTTCTAAAAAAATAAAATAAATTTAATAATTAATTTATTAAGGGCTTTTATTTAAAAGTGCCACTAATAATTAATTTTTTTTAGCTTTTTTCACAAGTGCCACTAAAAAAGTGCCACCAAAAGTGATTTGTGGTGTAGTGATAGTAATTAGCCAAAGAAATTAATTACAAGTGCACAAAGAAATTTACACGGACATGGAATTGGAACTGAGGTGACTCGGGTGTGCTTGTGCTAGTGCTCACGGAGCCATACCAAGCTTGCTGCGAACCTCCGCTCCCGCCACCCCCGCCGCGTCGTCTCTCTCCGCCGCGTCGTCTCTCTTCGCAGCTGTGGGAGATGGATTCTAGGTTGCCAAAGAAGCCTCCGCCCGCCCCGAGCCCTCCGCCTCCCTCGCCGAGCTCGCCAAAGTAGCCGCGTGCGGCGGGCGCTGGAAGATCCTTTGAGGGGCGGTGGGAGAGACAGAGGCTTTTTAGGGATTTGGGGTTTAGGAATTTTTCCTCTGCACGTAATATTTGTATATTTTAATTTATGAAAAGACAAAATAGTCCAACTATTTACACATACAATATATAGAATAAGTAAGGGCATAATGGTCCAACAATGAAAAAGATGGTGCTAGTTGGTGAAAAAAAAAGGAGGGAAACAAAGGCCGGATGTATGGAAATATTCCGCGACGACAAAAGTCGCCACTATTTCTTCACTTCATAAAAAAAATTTAAAAATACAAATTAAAAAAAGTCAAGAAAAAACAATAGTTGCTGTAGGAAAAGAATAAGAATAAAAATATAAAAATAAAAAAAAAGAATAAAAGGAAAAAAAATATAATACATAAGTGATTAATATTATAAAATTAAAATTTATATTTAATATATA
>NC_033637.1:8657800-8769090 GCF_001540865.1 Ananas comosus
TAAAAGATAAAGTTTCTGTGCTTGGGAATACATTTCAATGACTAGTTCTGGATTTATGTTTAAGAACTTTGGCTACTTGTCGTGTTTGGTGTGAAAATGGTGAATGTATATGAACGTCCTGCTTATGTGCGAGTTTGCGATTGTGTGTTCATATGGTTTGTGGTTGGTATTCTGGTTCATGTACTCTGATTGTGTACCTTGTACTTGTGCGACGCCCGTTGCAATATACAGGGAGACTCTGTCCGTAGGAACAAGTGGATTTCCCTGTATTTTGTGGCGGATCTGAATTACTCTTGGGGTCAGGTTGTTTTAAAAAAAAAAAAAAATTTTAGGCGTTTCCGCTTTCTTCCAAACTGAAAGGACCCCAGGGCGTGACGGCGGGACTCTGGCCAACCATCTTGGCGGTCAGATTTTTCAAAAAAATTTCAGACGCTTTCCGCATACCTTTTAACGAAAAAGGGACCCGTGGCGTGACACACCACATAAGGGTTGTTGATTTTGATCGGATAGTATCGATCCAGCGATTATTTGAAAATCGCCGGCAGGACCTAATTGTCAATATGTGATAATTGGAGTAATTTGTTAATTGTTACAATATTAGTGGTATTTAAATTGTACAATAGTTATTAGAGAAGGACTTACTAATAGTTAGCCTAAATTATAAGAGGACTTATGTGTTAGTTACGCCTATAAAAAAGCCAATCTTGTCATAACTTAAGGTGTTAATATCAGCTGGTACTTTCTTTCATGATTAAATCTTGGCATTCTCATTCATATTTTGCCAAATCTATTTATGAATCGGCCCATAGATATTAATAGTAGAAGATTAACTTCTAGAAGTTTGGGCTAGAAATTGAGACATTATTTTCCTGTAATTAATTCTTAAATGCTCCTGATATAGGATTATCACGAGGGCGTGGTAAATCCAAATAGATTCAGTGTTATGCTGTACTTCCTTATGGGATGATGAAGTCTCAAGTCATTAGTGGGTGACACATAGAGTAAGCCATTACAAGTGATGTTGGAGTAACAATTTCACTCAGCGTGACCAACTCATAAACAATCACATGGTGTCTACTCACCTCATCAGAATTGTTTCCATACTGTAGTAGTGTGCTGATTCCTTTGACTGAGCCAAACGGTTATCTTTGCGTAGTGGGTTAGTTGTAGTTTGACTGTGTAAATACTTATACCCTAATCATGGGTTAAGTCAAACACCATGTTGGTGCGGTGCGGTCATACGTTGGAGGTAGCGTGTGTGCAAGATGCGATATCTATCACCCTCGGGTGGAGGTAAATTGTCTATTACTATCTGTTTTACAGATATAAAATGTCCTTGCCAAGGCAGTATGATTTTTATGGAAAGAGGTTTCCATAATGTTAATCAGATGAGAATATGATTGAGTAATGGGGTTTGACGAAGTAATCCATAACCATCGGTTCAAATCGGGACAAGTGATAGAAGGATTTTCACACGGTAACTACACTAGCAGGCATCCGTCCTATTTATTAATTCTTACTTGAGATTGCCACGAGTATACTGCTAGCGTGTCACTCGTGGATTGTGGGTACCCATGAGAGAAGTAATTTTAGATCAGTTATTACACTCAGTTTGTCGAGATGCCAAAAATGATTTTTGGTCATTTCGGAGAAGAGTTCCGATCGGTGACATTAAGATGTTTACTTTCACATTTTACTACCAGGTAGAATTGAACCTATGTGGTCACACAAAAATAAGGCTGCGTTGTGATCTAGTGCTTGGAAGATATTAATAGAGACTATTTGCCTAAATTGTAAGCAAGAATTATTTGCTAGGTGGTATAGCCAGGAACATCTAACTTGCAAAAGCATGAAAAATTGTATGGACGTGACAATACTAATTTGATTTAGTACGAGAGCTTATGTGCAATTAGTTGCAACAAGTATGAAGTGATAGCTCCTCTCTCTTTTAATTAATCCTTGTATTAATGATGTTGTGGAGGGTGTGAGACGAGTAGGGAAAAAAGAAAGAGATTTGAAACCGCTGCATAATAATTGTACTATTTAATGGAAAGGAAGAGAACGCTCCTTTCTTTTCTTCTCTTTCGCCTCCATGCATTTTAACTTGAGAGGAGTTAATTTCCTAATGCACGTTTCAAGTTCTCTCGTTCTTTTCTTCCTCTCCAAACAAGGAGAAACTTTAATTGAGCTGTAATTATAGTGAAAATGAAAGTCTCATTATCGAGAACGCTCTCTAGCTCTATCTCGTCTCTCTAACATTTGGCTTCACCTTTAAAATAGGGGCATCTCCCAATGACGAAAAATATTAGGCTGATTTGAGTAGAATACAAAACAAAAGAGAAAGCTTTTCAACTATATTAGAGCTCTCTTTTAATCATAAGAGGAGTGATCTCCAATATTAATTATCTCTTAGGTTAATCCTCTTCAAATTGCTAGCACAATTTTTAGGTTAATTTTTTCTCCACATTAACACTAAGAAATCAACGAAGGAGTTTCGAGATTACACTATGATTGTGTTGAAGCACAAGATCCCGTGGCACCTTTGTGTGGATAACACGTAGAGCCGAACACTTGTGCGGCTCAAAGGACCGAAGTTCAGATCAAATCAACTGCTGAATTAAATTCGGTTAATTTGCACAGGTTGAAATTCGAACCCTTCTTCTAATTAGATTAGAATAATAATTTCTTGGTTGGTATCACACGAGATTGATCTTGGTACATATATATACTAATTATCATTAAATGTGATATTAAGAATACATGGAATTTGGAATTTCAATATTTTTTATAAATGAAAAAAAAAAAAAATTTCGGCGCATTCAAATGCCACATGGTAGCTGCAATACTTTCCTTACATTATGTGCAAATGTTGGCATTATTAATTTGACTAGATCAAATATATATAAAATTCAAGTCGAATCAAATTAGGATTGACTCGATTAACCAATTAAGGAAAAATAAATTTAATCTACGATTTTATACTTATCCTTAATGTCATTATTTATTAGGAATAGGATTATATTCCTATATATATATACGGAAGTTTTTAGAAACCCTAGCGTAATATTCCTCTTTTCTCTCTTCCATCTTCTAGCAAGAAAGACGTCCTTTTGCAAAGGAGCTAGCACCCCGATGAGGACATCGATCAAATCAAGAACCTCGTGTGAATACCTATAGAGGCCGGACGCGTGTGCGGCTTCAAGAGAACCGAATTCCACGATCATCAAATTGAGGTGAAGATTTATGCGCAAATAAGGTAAAGATTCGATCTTACTTTTCTCCTTTAATCTTAAAGAACATGAGGGATCCTAATTGCGTGGTTTTTAAGATTGGATCTCGAAAGTTTTCAAAAATCAAATTTGTTTGATTTTTTTTCCGCTGTGTTTTTACCGTACGCAATTTTCTAACACATAATTTCATAAAGCAAATCATGATTGTTACTTGTGGTCATATAGGGACATACTTGTTCATTATGAAATAAAGGTGCATCTTAATTGACACAATGTAGTATCTTAGCATTTTAATTATGCTTTCTTAAATGCAATTTATTCATTATTATTGCTCTTTTTTTAGACTTACACTTTCTTTGGGGCCTAGTCGTGCATTGAGCTAAGGTCAGTAATTGCCCACTGGGAACTATAAATTATAGTTCTCACGCCCTCTATTTTATGTTTTCTTTCAGAGCCTTCCACGCCGGGAGAGGCTAGGGACCGTGGGAAGGGCGTTGCTTCGAGCTAGCTCTTCTGCGAGTGACGAGTTCATAGGTGGTCTACCTCTCGATATTTTTATTTTAGAGAGGTTGAGAGCTGTACCAGTGTACTAGAGACCACCCTTTTGTGTACCTTTTGGGCAGATATTGTATAACTATATGTTTCACTCTTATTGCTTCTGTATTTATCCTTTTACCTTGTTCTAGATGATAGATCTATTTATGCTCTGATATCTCTAGATGTTGTTTATCTTTGATTTATTTTTTCGCTGTTGATGTAGACGCCTTATATGTGTTGACATATGGCGGGTCTGGGCACGCTACCGGGAGGGCCTCTGCCGGTCCCGGGGCGTGACACACGCGCCTCATGCTCCGTCTCGACTCGGACAAGCAACGTCACCTGAAAAATGGTGGGGAATGAGAACATGTACACATGTCTCCCCTCTCAGTGGGTACCGCAAGCCAACGAGGGCGAGGGGTACTCACGAGTAACGTAGGATAACTAAAAGTGCATACAATGATAATACAATAGCAATGACAAATAAAGGAAACAGGATATACATATAACGCTACCGCTACTGTATGCATGCATCAACCGGACGATTAGTGTCACGCCCCGAGCTCCGCCTATTTGGTCGGATTCGGGCACGTCAACAGACGCCAAACGAACAGCACCTCCCCTGTCCGCCCAAGGCTCTAATAATAAGTATACAAGCAAATTAAACAACGAGTTTGCAATTATACAAGGCTTGCACGAGGGCAAGCAACAACAAGTAGTGAAAACTCTAAGCTACTACATACAACCACATACATAATACTTGATTTCATTTTAACCAAATACAAGTAAACTAAAGTTATTACATTCATTCTCTTTGCATTCTTGATTATACATCACATAGTCATCCTACCCAAAATACATGATTCTATTACATCACTTGTTCAACATAACAAAAGTTAAAACATAAACAAAAGGGAATAACTATACTCCAGTGGCCACTAGCTATGACGCTAAATGTAACATATCGCATTCCCGTAAATCGTGCCGAGTTCCGTCGGAACGACCGGAACGCAGAGTCGAATGAGTTGGAATAAGCTTCAATGGGTTCTAAGTGCTTTGGAACCTATGTATAATGTAAAAAGGACCTAGAGAGCAAAATCTGTGAAAATAGCTAAGTTCCAGATTTTGGGCTCTCGGGGTCCGGTCCCTGGAAGGAGAGACCGGTCCCCGTAGGTTGGAAAATTTCCCCTCGGCTGAGTTCAGGAGTTTTGCTCTCGAGGTCCGGCGGTGAGAGACCGGTCCACGTGCGTGTAACCAGCCAAAAAGATGGAAAATTGGCTAAGTCCTGAGAGGTGTGCTCTCGGGGACCGGTCCCTGCGAGGAGAGACCGGTCCCCGCATGCGAAAATTGCCCAGAGAAGGCTGATGTGAAAAATGGAAATGAGAGAGGCTTAAGTGCAAAAATGTTATGAGTTGGGTGTATATGTGAGAGGGGTTAGTGTTAGGGCTCATTTCTCTCACTCTAACCCTAAAAACCTCTTCCTCTCTCTTTCTAAAACCTCTCATCTCCCTCTCCCTCTCTCTAGAGCTTGGACCAAAGGAGGGCTTTTGGAGGAGAAAAGCTTGGAGCAGAAGCTTCCGACGGTGGTGGCAAGCTTGCATAAGAGCTTTTGGAGGAAAACTTTGGGCTCTAAGGTGAGTTTCCATTTTTTCTCCTTAGGGTTTTGATGTTTGCTTCTAGTTGAAGCATCTAAGGGCTTCTATGGTAGTTTTTCCCCATAGTATACATGCTAGGGACACTTACTATCTTTGGGATCTGATGCTACACCGCTGCTCAATACCTTAGATCCTGTTTAGCAGAAAGACGGATATTCCTTACTCATTATCAGACAATCACTGATTCTATCTCTGTTCGTTCCGTTTGAAGAAAGGAAGGATAGTTTGGGAAAGATGACATTGTTGAGGGACCTAAAGTTAGGGTTTTATAATTTTGAGGTCAAAGCTTGGGTTTGATCTCTTTTTAACCTAATTGGTAGGTTAACGAACGCGTTGGTGCGCTCGTTTCGGCGATACGACGAGCGTACGCGAAGATATTGAGAAAAAAGGCTAAATTGGTACAGATCGTTGCAGCTTGCGGCGTAGAGGTCTAAAAATCGTGAAATCAGGACCGCGGCATCCTAGCATACCCACAGGTGGGGGGTGCTATCCGGAAACACCGAATCTCTTTCTATATCTATGTCATCTTATTTGAGCATATTGATATTATAGCATTCTTGCATGTAGGGTAGTGTGATATTTGTTCTTGGTTGAAATGCATTTAGATGCTTAGAGAATATGTGAATCGGTAAAGAACCATGTGAACCATATGAGAATGTAAAGACCCTATGTGCATGTGAATGTGTAAAAAGACTATGACAATAGTAAACAAAGGTGACATTGACTATAGTGACTCAATTTGGCATCGAAAAGAGAACAGTTAAACAAGGTTTAACCTAGATTGGCATTATGAGTAGTGTGATTCGGATATAGTGGTATACATGATATGGTAATAACGTATCATTGGCATCGAGGTATTGTGGCATTGAGACAGGTTTGGCAAACTTCCTCAAACTGAGGATTGGATCGCACTCACACTAGCTTGGCTTGCGAGAGGTAGCTCGTCCTCAAGCTGTGTACTCCGGAGTGTAGACACCACGGGGAGAGGCCCCGTCATTGTTCTCTCGGGTAGTAGTGTTAGTAGCCTCCCCCGGTAGACGGGAATTGTGGTTTGTGAGTTTGGGGTGAACCATGAGTACCTCGGGATAATTGGGTAAAGGCCAAAGAGAATAAGAACAAGAACATGCATGCATAGTTATCATGTTTTTGATTATCTATCTGTTGATAGCATTCTTGTAGGCATTGTAATAGTTTTGCATTAGTTGATTTGCAATCTATCATTTCTTGAATTACATATGCTTGAATAGACCTAGTGGGCGAGTCGGCGCGGTCGGCGGCCGAACCCACTAGGAACTTCTTTTAGTTCTCACACCACCACTAACCCTGCAGATCCATGCGTGAGCAGGGCGGCCAAGGATCGAGGCAAGGGACTAGCGCCATAGTTAGCGGCCTCGGAGTTTATAGGCATACCCTATGTACATATTCAACTTTTGTATGTTGAACTAGAAATGTAAAAAGATGTAAATTATGTATTTTGGGTTGAATGCCAATGTAATGTAAATGAATGGATAAGAATGAATGTAAGTGAATAGTTTACTTGTGTTTGTTTCAAATGTAATCAAATGACATGTATGGGTTGTATGTTATAGTAGTAGCTTAGAACTTTCGCTATTATGGTTTTGTTTGCCCTCGAGCAAACCTAGTATAAATGCATTCATCTTGTTGAATTGCTTGAATTATACTTGTCGATTAGAGACTTAGGCGGACAGGGGAGGTGCTGTCCGTTCGGCGTCTGTCGGCGTGCCCGAACCGACCAAATTGGCTGCTCCGGAGCGTGACACTAAACCCTTGCCTCGATCCTTCGCCGCCCCACTCGCGCTCGGATCTGTAGGGTTAGTGGTGTGAGAACTACAACGAAGTTCCCAGCGGGTTCGGCTGCCGACGTTGCCGACTTACCCACTAGGTCTATTTAGGCATATATATTTCAAGAAAGAACGATAGCAAACTAACTAATGCTACTACTAATACAATGCCTGAAAGAAAACTGATCAACAATATATAATCATGTGTATAATAAATATGCATGCATGCTTTTCCACATTAACTTTGGCCTTTTACCCAATCATTTCGGGGTGCTCTTGGTTTACCCCAAACTCACAATTCACATTCCTATTTACCGGGAGAGGCTCCAAGCACTACCACCCGAGGGACCATCGACGGGGCACTCTCCCCATGGTGTCTACACTCCGGAGTACACCGCTTGAGAAGGAGCTATCTCCCTCAAGCCAAAACCCGATGTGAGTATCGATCCAATCCTCAATTTGAGGACGTATAATTACTAGCCACAATGCCACAATGTCATAACAGGTTTCTACCTTGTCATATATGCCACTCTCTAGGCTACACTTGCCATAATGCCACAATTGGTTTAACCTTGTTCAACCATTCATCTCTCGATGCCAATCTCATCACTAATGTCATGATTACCTTTGTTTACTATTATCATAGTCCATGTCTCACATTCACACAAGTATAGGGTTCAAACATACATATCTCATATGGTTCTATATCAATTACTATGTTCATCTACGTTAGAACCATATAATTGAAATCTCAACCAATATTCACATATCAACTACCCTATCATACATGAATGACACTATTCATATATGCTCAATAAAAAGATAACATAAACATAGAAGGGAATTCAGAGATTGGATAACATAAACATGGAAGGGAATTCAAAGATTCCGAATAGCACCCCCCACCTCGTATGGTAGCAAAGGTGTTGCGGTTCAAATCTCGTAATTTTTGGGCGCGTATTCTCTCGCCTGCGGCAAAACGAAGCAAAATTAGGCTTTTTCCCCCTTAACTTAACGTAGACTCGTCGGATCTCCGAACCGAGTTCATATATTAGTTAGGAATACCCCTAATTTAGTTTCTATAAGGTCAATTTGCCTTTAAACCAACCTAGGACAAAAGCCCAAATTTTGGTGCCCTAACAATGTCATATAGCAATATTCCTTGAATTGATCTTAGAGCTAAACAAAAACTAGCTTAGAACCATCTAATAATCCCTCTAAAACCACTTCTAGGTCATTCAAACCATTCCTAGGGCATATAACATGAACCCTAGAAATCCACCATGAGAGCTCATAGAGAAACATGAATTTTTCGTGTGTTCTATGGCCTCAATAAGGTTTCTACTCTTGTAAGAAGATCAAATCCAAAAGATTTAGGGTGTAAAACCAAACCCTAGCCTAGCTCTTACAAGAAACCTCACCTTAACCCAAAGCACTCCAAGGTCCACTTTGTAGGAGAGCTTCTAAACCTTTCAAAGCTCCAAGAATCTCCTCCAATCCTCTCTACTCTCCTCCACTTGGCTCCTTGGAGAGATCTATAGAAAGAGAGAGGGAGAAAAATGAGTTGGAGAGGGTGGTTCACTGCTGGAATGAGAAAGGAGGGGTTGAGGTCTTTTTATAAGCTGCTACAATAGCAAAAAGACCCTCCGTTTCTTTTTATTTGCAGCAGACCAACTCTGCTACAAAGGGCACTGCGTACCGGTACGCAGGTCCTTATCACCGGTTTAACGGTTACGCAGAGGCTAACCTGAGAGCTGCTTCTCTCGGTCAACAGTCTGGTACCGGTACTATTTGGATTTGTCACCGGTTACACGATCGCGCATAGGCTAACCCGAGAGCTACTGCTCTCGGTCAGCCGACTGGTACCGGTACACCTCTAGTGTTAAACTGGTTACAAAGCTCCAGAATTTCAATTTTGCATTGTTTCGATTCCGTTTTGCGCCGTGCAATGCTAAAACCTTTCTAACTCTTTTGGAACTCAACTTTAACCCTTTCAACATTGTTGGAATGTTAAATGGACTTTGTCCAACTATTTCTCTCGAATATTTTGGTCAATTTGACTAAAGTTCGATATAGTTTACCAGAGTTTCGGTATATTACATTCTCCACCCCTTAAAATTAGTTTCGTCCGCGAAACTAACACATATCTTAGCTCGTCGACTCGAACAAGTGAGGATGCATCTTCCTCATTGTCTCCTCAAGCTCCCAAGTGGCTTCACGCACCGCATAGTTGCTCCACTGGACCTTAACATAGGGGATAGTGTGATTTCGCAACTTCTTTTCTTCTCAATCAAGAATACAAACCGGATATTCCTCATAAGTCATATCCTCCCGCAACTCTACTGGTTCATACTCCAATATGTGAGTCGAATTACGAATATACTTGCGGAGATTCGACACATGAAATACATTGTGCACTCCCGCAAGCCTCGGTAGTAATGCAAGCTTGTACGCCACCGCGCTGACGCGTTCCAATATCTCGAACGGTCCAACATATTGGAGACTTAGCTTCCCACGGACTCCAAACCTTTTTACACCTCGAATGGGCGATACTTTAAAAAATACGCAGTCTCCAACCGCGAACTCTAAGTCCTTTCTCCGCTTGTCGGCATAACTCTTTTGCCGAGATTGCGCCGTCGCAAGTTGTTGGCGGGCAAGGCGAACTTTCTCTTCCACCTCCCGCACCACATCGGGGCCAAGAGCAATTCTCTCGTCCACATCGCTCCAATGGATAGAAGAGCGACACTTCTTTCCACAAAGGGCCTCAAATGGCGCCATCGCGATACTTTCTTGATAACTATTATTGTTTGCGAATTCTGCCATCGGCAAATAATTGTGCCATCCGCCCTTATAATCAAGTACACACGCTCGAAGCATATCCTCAAGAATTTGTATTGTCCTTTCCGATTGACCATCACTTTGAGGATGAAACATCATTCTAAAGTCGAGCCGTGTGCCCAAAGCGTCTTGTAAGCTTTTCAAAAAATGAGATGTGAACCTAGGATCTCGATCCGATACAATTAACACCGGAACCCCATGAAGTCTTACAACCTCGTCGATATATACTTGAGCCAACTTGTCCCCTGACCACGTGGTATGGATCGGCAAGAAATTAGCCGACTTCGTCAACCGGTCCAAATCACATCATCCCCGGCTTAAGACCGAGGCAAACCGGTCACAAAGTCCATCGCGATGTCTTCCCATTTCCAAACGGGTATAGATAAACTTTGCAATTTTTTCGCCGAAAACCGACGCTCCGCTTTTACTTGTTGGCACGTGAGACATTAAGCCACGAACTCCCCAATATCTTTCTTGATGCCCGGCCACCAATAATGCACTTTCAAGTCTGAATACATTTTGGTGCCGCCTGGGTGTATGCGATAGGGAGATTGATGCGCTTCTTGCATAATCGCCTTGCGAATGTCCTCGTCTTTAGGCACACACCAATGATGTCTGAATCGAAGTGCGCCATCGGTCCCAATGCTGAAATCATCAGCACTACCGCTTTCAACTTCGCTACGCACCTTTTGGAGATAAGGATCGGAAGCTTGTAGATCTTTAATCTTCTCCAACAAGGTCGGTTGCACAACCAATGCGGCAAGAGTAACCGACACTCCCGTAGCTACTACCTCAAGACCAAGCCGTTGCATCTCCTTTTGCAATAACGGTTGGAGTGTAATCGCCGCAGCCAAGTTTTCCACCGATTTTCTACTTAGAGTATCGGCCACGATATTTGCTTTCTCGGGGTGGTATAGAATAGTGACATCATAGTCCTTTAGCAACTCCAATCACCGCCGTTGTCGCATATTCAATTCTTTTTAGGTAAATAAGTATTTGAGACTCTTATGGTCCGTGTATATCTCACAATGCTCACCGTATAAGTAATGCCTTCACAACTTTAGCGCGAATATCACCGCGGCTAGCTCAGATCGTGAATCAGATAGTTCTTTTCATAATTCTTCAATTGGCATGAAGCATATGCGATGACTTGCCCATTTTGCATCAAGACATACCCAAGACCAATAAATGAAGCATCACTGTACAGAACAAAACTCTCCCCCGGAGTCGGCAAAGCAAGCATCGAGGTCAATGTCAATCTTTTCTTTAACTCCTCGAAGCTCCGATCGCAATCGTCGCTCCAAACATACTTCACTCCTTTATGCGTGAGGCACGTTAGTGGAGTAGTTATTTTAGCAAACCCCTCCACGAACCGCCGGTAGTATCCTGCAAGTTCGAGAAAACTACGGATTTCCGCTACACTTGTCGAGCGAGGCCAATCTTTAATCGCCTCAACTTTCTTTGGATCCACCGAGACGCCACTCCCGGATATAACATGACCTAAGAAGGTAACTTCCGAAAGCCAAAAATCGCACTTCTTTAGTTTAGCATAAAGCTTCTCTTTTCGGAGTATTTCCAACACGGTCCTCAAATGTTCCTCGTGTTCCTTCTCGCTCCGTGAATAAACAAACACGTCGTCAATGAATACCACGACGCACCGGTCCAACAACGGTCGAAAGACTCGATTCATCAAGTCCATAAATGCTGCAGGGGCATTAGTAAGCCCAAACGGCATTACCGTGAACTCGTAGCGGCCATATCGCGTACAGTATGCCGTTTTGTGCACATCTTTCGGCCGGATCTTCAACTGATGATACCCCGACTGAAGATTAATTTTCGAATATACCCTCGACCCTTGCAACTGATCGAATAAATCATCAATCCTCGGTAACGGGTATTTGTTCTTAATTGTCACGTTGTTCAACTCGCGATAATCCACGCAGAGTCGAAGCATGCCATCATTTTTCTTTACAAATAGTACCGAAGCTCCCCACGGCAACACGCTCGGCCTCACAAAGCCTTTATCGAGTAAGTCTTGCAATTGGGCCTTTAACTCCACTAGCTCCACCGGTGCCATTCTATACGGAGCCTTCGAAATTGGCGCCGCCCCGGGAATCAAATCAATGACGAACTCGATCTCCCAGTCCAGTGGCAATCTCGGTAACTCCGCCGGAAACACATCTGAAAATTCACACGCTACTCGGATGTTCCCCAATTCCAGATGCTCCCTTGAGTATCAACCATTGTTGCCAAATAGGCCACACATCCACCCTTACTCATTTTCCTCGCCCTTGCCGCCGACACGGTCGCCGCGAAGCGCAAGCTTTTGCATGCACGATATACCATCTCCTCTTGAATAGGCTCACGAAATGTGATCACCTTACTTTCACAATCGATAATCGCATAATACTTGGTGAGCCAATCGATCCCTAAGATTACATCGAAGCCCCACATTGAGTTTAGCACCAACAAATTTGCCGGCATGATCCAATCACCTATCTGAACTGGACAAGCCAAGCACTCCTCATGCAACACTAAACGAATGCTCAGGTGCATTAACCCACCAATAATCCGGGTTATAACTTATCTCTAATCCATGAGTCTTAGTAAATGACGCACTAATGAATGAATGATATGCACCCGTATTGAATAAAGCTCTAGCTCTAGTGCCTTTAATTAAAATAATACCTGCCACCACATTATCTGGAACTGCAGGCTCCTCCACCTGAGTGGCAAAAACCCGTCCACTAGGTACTCATGATCTCTCTGGCTGATGCTGCACTGATGCGCGTCCAGCCGACATGTCAGGTGGCAATCCCGCATGCTGTCGCTGAGCATACTGAACTGAAGCTGCTTACGGGGCAGGTGACGCGCCTCCCGGGCACTCCCAACTCATGTGCCCCGCTTGGCGGCATCGGAAACACCTCTCCTCACGCTGAGCACAATCACTGGGCTTATGATTTCCACCGCAAATCATACATGGGAAGGAAGTCGTTGTCTGGCTCCTCGACTGGCTCCTACCTCCCCTCCACTATGACTTTGGATACCAAGGGGGTCGCTTGGAACTCGACTGCCCCGCGGATCCACTAGCCGCCCGCTTCTTGGACTTATCCTTGTCGTTGTCCTTCTCGAATGCCTCGCGCTCTTCTCGCGCAATCGGGCTCCACCCATAACGCGCGATCAAGTACCTCCTCATAGGTCTTCAAGCGAAATGCATGAATAACCCTGAAAATATCGGGTTGCAACTCGCGCTCGAAAACCTCCGCTCGGTCCCAATCACCATGAACCAAGCTCGGCACACAATTCACCATGTACGAGAACTCCTTTTCATACTCCCGTACCGATTGGTTTCCTTGCCTTAATTTGCGAAAGTCCTCCCTGATCTTCCGCTCGTAACTTTTCGGGAAGTACTCCATCAATAGTAGCTCCCGAAATGCCTCCCAAGTCATGGAAGCAAGATCCAAAGATGCCTCCCAAGTCATGGAAGCAAGATCCAAAGATTGACTTTTCTTTACCCGAGTCCACCACAAACGAGTCGAGCCCTCAAAACAGTGAGTCGCAAGGTGAATTTTATCCCACTCGAGGGTGTAGATATCCTCGAACAACACCTCCATAGCGGTCAACCACGCCTCCATCAACCACGGGTCCTTATCATCACCGTTGAAAATCGGAGGGTTGAACCGCTTAAAGGCCGTCAACACCGCCAACGACCGCTCCTGCTCGGCCTCAAGCGCCTCGAGTATAGGAGCCGAAGAACCCAAAGTCGTTGGAGGAATAGCCATCACTGGTGCTGACGCTACCGCAGGAGTAGGTGCTACAGGTGCGGGCGGGTCCTGAGGTATAGGTGCAGCCGCCGCCGCCGCCTGTCGAGCCACCAACTCGTGGAGTCTCCCGATCTGCTCCCCTTGTCGCTGCATAGCCCTAGCCAAAGCAGCTACTTGGGCTCGCAACTCGCGCACTTCATCCGATCCAGATTGCTCGGGCACCTCACTAGCCAATGCCGGAGCAGACCTCGTCGAACGTCGAGGTGGTGCCATCACGTCCTGAAACGTAGCACACATATTAGTACTCGACACACGTGACACACACGATCCAATTAACTACCCAATTAAGCGAAAGCAATCAAGTGTAATCATTTCCAACTCTTAGCATTATGTAGTCGGCCGCCCCACATAATCCCTCAAGAAGAAAACAAATAAGCATTCGAATCCATCTCTAACTCCTTTTAGAGAAGTACTAACAACAACCCAATCAATTAGCTTCCGCATAACCAAGTCCACGTAAAACGTTTCCTAAGTCCCTAAGGTCTTCAATCCTAAGGTCCCTAAGTCGATCCTAGACTTTTTACTTTCACCACACTCTGATACCATTATATCTGTCACGCCCTGAGCTCTGCCTATTTGGTCGGATTCGGGCACGTCAACAGACGCTGAACGGATAGCACCTCACCTGTTCTAAACCCTTCAAAGCTCCAAGAATCTCCTCCAATCCTCTCTAATCTCCTCCACTTGACTCCTTTGAGAGATCTCTAGAGAGAGAGGGGGAGAAAAATGAGTTGGAGAGGGTGGTTCACTGGTGGAATGAGAGAGGAGGGGTTGAGGTCTTTTTATAAGCTGTTATAATAGCAAAAAGACCCTCCATTTCTTTTTATTTGCAGCAGACCAACTCTGCTGCGAGGGGCACTGCGTACCGGTACGCGAGTCCTTGTCACCGGTTTAACGGTTACGCAGAGACTAACCCGAGAGCTGCTTCTCTCGGTCAGCAGTCTGGTACGAGTACTATTTGGATTTGTCACCGGTTACACGATCGCGTAGAGGCAGATGCTCTTGGTCAGCCGACTAGTACCGGTACACCCCTGGTGTTAAACCGGTTACAAAGCTCCTGAATTTCAGTTTTGCATTGTTTCGATTCCGTTTCGTGCGCGAGCAATGCTAAAACCTTTCTAACTCTTCTGAAACTCAACTTTAACCCTTCCAACATTGTTGGAATGTTAAATAGACTTTGTCCAACTATTTCTCTCGGACACTTTGGTCAATTTGACTAAAGTTCGATATAGTCTACCGGAGTTTCGGTATATTACAATTTATCTCAAAGATACCTAAGCCAGAAACCTGCCATGTCGGTCCGCAGACCTCAAGCCTGTGCCACTGCCACTCTTCCTGCATATAACCTAGACTAGGCCTCTGGGCTCACGAGCTGGCACTTTCAACCACTTTTTGAAAAAGAACACCCCTTTTACGGTGGATCAGACCATTGGTATTCGTGAAATGTGTATGAGTTGTAGCGATCGATGCTGATATGCTCAATAGCCAATCGGTGGCAACTAGCCAACAATCCTACCGCTCAGGGTATGTCGATCGTGTAGGTCATCAAGTAACTGAACAGACCGAATAGGTCACAATATCAGAATCATTGAACCAATCGAATAGGTCACAGATCTCAAGTACAACCGATAATTCGCTCTACTTCTAAATCATGATACTGAATATGAAAAATAGCGGAGTAGAGCAATAATAAGAAGTCAAAAGAGGTGCTAGGCTCATCACATGATATGCAAGGTAATAGTAAAGAAAAGGTAGAAAGAAGGTCACCGAGAGTGCACCATTGTACCGACTTCGGATCGAAATACCCACCTATACGAACGTAGCGTCTGTCTTCCGACTGTGGAAGAACGTCAATCGGACCTATGGAGGGTCCACCGGGTTAGAATCCAATCCATAAATATAAAACACTAAACTCACAACCCCATAATTAATCCCACAGGAATCGGTTTTCCAAAGTTGATTACCGTAACTCGCCGGAAGTCCCGAAAATCGTATCTGGACTCCGCCAGGACCCACGAAGTGTCCCGGGACTTAACGACTCGTGCCACGAGTAATCCGCTACCCCATAACACCATAATAAAGGGGTCTTGGCAGCAAACACGTAAACTCACATCAAAACGATTATCGTCAGGTAACCGTTCCGATCCGAGTTCCCGAAAGTGTCAATTTCGACACCGGAACCCACCGTGGCTCACCCGTCGTCTCATAACCCTCGAAACGATGTAATTAACCAGCCAATAAGGCTCAGCGACAAAGTATAATACACTAATGCATTGTCGGAAGAAATCTGAACTGAAACCGCGTTCCACGACGAATTTTGCCGAAAAAATGCGCCGAAAATCGATATTCGATTTCTGCAAAGGTCTTGGACCTTGGACAATCAGTCCAGAGATCACCGGCCACTTGCACACACTGCCCACAGCGGCCACGAAGTGTACATTTGCATAAAAGTCCCTACAATCACATAAAGTCATATTGTTTTATGTGAATTTTGGGGGTTTTACGGCTCGACAGCACAAACAGAGGCTTTTCAAGGCTAGCCGAGACACACGCTGATAGGTCTCGACATGTCGGAGGCTGTGCTCACGATTTGGAGCATGACCGTCCACTATGGAGAGCGTGGAAGCGACATAAAATTCAGCGAACTACGCGCACTGAATCTAAACCTCACTTAACTCGCAAACCGGGGGCTTGCTGACCCCAAAGGAGATGAGCACGATGATCGGCACTGATCAAGGATCATCGTGCTCACTTTTGAAAGCATCGGGGTGCCCTCAGGCCGCCGGAACAGCAACCCGAACCCAAAGTACTATGCAAACCAGCTAAATAAAAGCTTACCGGGTCACAAGAGCTCGGGTTAGCCGATGACGGCCGGACGGCAGGCCCGCCGACAGCAGGTTGTTGCGGCCAGTGTGGGGAGGTCGGCGCTCGCGTCGGTCGGTGGTGGGAGGCAGCTGGAGGGCGGTGGAGCAAGGAGAGCCCGCACGACTAAGGCTTGGGTTCAGGGAGCAACGGTGGCCACGACGGCCGGCGGGCGTTCAGAGGCGACGGCGATAGGTTGCCGGAGTCCAGAGGGAAGCGACGCGGCCGGCCTTAGGCGGCCGCGGCGTGAGAGGAGGAATTTGACAACCCTCGACTTGAGCTTGCTCCAGGTTGGCTGCAGGTCACCCAGATAGTGGCGGCGGTAGACGGGGATGGTGGCGACCGGCATGGAAGGTCGCCGGAGGTCGGAGGGAGGTAGCGCGCCCGGTCCTAGGCGGCGGCAGCGCGAGGGGAGAGAGATGAGGTTACCTTAGCCCGAGCTCGCTCGGGTTGGCCGCAAGTCACCCAGGTGGTGACGGCAGCGCGCGGGGACGGCGACGACCGGTGGGGAAGGTCGCCGGAGGCCGGAGGCACGGCCAGGGGAGGATCCCAAGGTCGATGAGCCCTCCAAAGTTGCTGCTCGTACCAGGTGGTGAAGGTAGGAGTTGGAAATGGCGCTTTCGAAGGAGAAGCAGCCGGTTCCGGCGACCGGCGGTGTGCGCAGGTGGCCGGGGTGCGCGCGGCGATAGCAGGGGGAAACAAGGAAGGCGGCTAGGTTCAGCTGAGGGAAGGAGATACGACTAGGGTCGGTTTCATGCGTGAAACCCTAATACCTTTATATATATACCAAGTGTAAATTGCATGATAGTCCTCCAAAGTATAATATTTTCAACCGAGTCCCTCACAGCGCGTGTATTTCGCACGTACGGAGCTAGACGTTCGAAATCACGCTAAACAGCACATAAACTATAGGGAGTTTTGTGAATTTCTCATTTTGCCACTTTCGACCCCTTCTTGATCTTTATGTGATTCAAAGAGATCCGTCCGACGGATTTACGATCGGATTGCGCCAGCACGTTCAGCATGACCAGGGCATCGAAACTACTATTTTGTTTCTCCCGATATAGTCGCCAATTTGCGACGAAAGCTATCCTCTCTCCGATTTCCAAAAACCACACATATATATATATATATGTGTGTAAATGAAATAAACCTCAATTTCAAACTCGAATTTGAATTCCCTACCACTGGTAGGTACCTAAAATATCCTCCACCCTACTCTAGGACACACGCACGGAGCACGAGAAGTTTTACAACGCAAGAAAAATAAGGAACAAAACCCTTTTTGCGATAAAATTTCTTTTTCTCGAAAATCGTGCATCCAAATCCAAATCCGTCAATGCCATTGGGTCCAAAATAGTCAAACTGTTGAAAACGAGCTATTGGATCACTATAAACGGAGTCCAATACGCACCAGAAGCTATCTCCACTAATTGGCTTCTCCAGAAACCCAAGTTACTATTCACTTTAAAGCTGCGTTTGGTTCGGGTATAAGTAAGAACTTATTTTAGGGATAGGTACAAGTTCAGGTATAAATAGGAACTAGACCAATTTTGCGTTTGGATGAAAATTGAGTTGATCCTAGGAATAAGGTAAATAGTGTTTGGATGGTTAGATTAGAACAAAGAGAATAAGAGTTATAATTTTAAATTAAAATTATTTTATCTAATTAATTAACATTAAAATATTACTTAAAAATAATAAATTAATATTAATAATTATAAACAATAATATAATTAAATAATTATAATTAAATAAAAAATTATAAATAATAAATTAATTAGTTAATCAAAAATTAATTAGATAATAAATTATAAATAATAAATTATTAATAATTATAAATTATAAATAATAAATTATTAATAATTATAAATTATAAATTAATTAATTGATAATAAATAAATAAATTAATCAATAATAAATAATTATAAATAATATATTACTAATTAATAATAATTTATTAAAAATAAATTAATTAGATAATATAATATAAATAATAAATTAATAATCATTATAAATAACAAATTATTAATAATTATAAATAATAAATTATTACTAATTAAAATTAAAAATTAATTAATTATCAATAATTATAAATAATAATCCATTAATTAATAATAAATTAAAATAATTAATAATCATAAATTATTAATAATTATAAATATTAATTTAGTAATAATTATATAGTACAAATTATATAATTAATTTTAAATTAATTAATTAAATAATTATAAATAATAATAATGAAATAAATAAATTAATTATAATTAATTAATAGTAAATTCAATAGTTAATTAATAGTATATTCAATAGTTAATTAATAATAAATTAATTAATTAATAATAAATTACATAATTAAGAATAAATTAATGATAAATTAATTAATTATAAATAAATTAACTAATTAATAATTAATTAATTATAAATTAATAAATTAAGTAATTATTATTAATTGTAAATAATCATAATTTAATTAATAATTGTAATAAAAAATTTATAAATTATTTTATTATTTAAGTATTAAATAATAATTTAAATATATTAATTAAATTAGTTAATTAATTAATGTCATAGTTAAAATTATTTTTAGACGTTAATCAAACTTATTCTCACATGGGAATAAGCTTGTTCTAGAGAAAAGGTGGAACAACAGTTCCAACATTGTACCGACTTATTCCAGAAACCCGAAAACTACTATTCTCGAGTATCAAACACTGTATTTGGAAACAAATAGGGGAACAAGGGCTTATTCCCCCTTTTGTTCTCGAAACAAACGCAATCTAAATGATTAGTAAAGGTCGCGTAACTTCTCCATCATAACTCGTTTTCTCCTAAAACTTGACGAGTGCTTATTTAATTAAATTACACACAAAAATATCGTCAACAAAGAATTTAGCTACACAGCCAAATTCTCAGTCCTCACACTTCAAAACAATTGCATGCACATGGTTTACAATTTGAAATCTAAAGGTATATGTGGACCGGGTCAGATTTGGGTAGTTGATATATTGTAGTAGCACCCTAAAAAAAAAAAAAGGGCAGGAAAAAAATATATGCCCTACCTATTTAACTTCGGGTTTAGGTTTGGATATTTAAGTTACTAATATACCTATTGGGTCTATTTGAGCGGGTCTCAATAGTGATTATCCATATACTACCCACACTTAAGACTAGGTACAGGTTGGATCTAGATCTGGTACATACCCATATGCATATATTTTGTATAAACTATTAAATAGTTTATGAATAAATTATAAACCTCTTATTATAGAAAATTCGTGTTCTAATGAGTTGCATCTATTCAGAGGGATCAGAGAGGTAAATGAGGCTAAGGTTTGATTTCTTTTTCTTTTTTTACTCACCTTAACTCTAGCAATAAACAGGGACCCCTATTTAGAGAGGAAGATTCAAGCAGTAAACAGAGCGGCTGGGTTAAAAAATAAATAGTAAATTTTTTTTAAAAAAGAAAGGAGTAAACATAGCGGCTAAATTTTACTAAGATGAAAATACAAAGAGAACCCTCATCTATAACTTTTATTGAGATTTATCCCTCAACTTCAAATCTTTTTATTTACTATTGGGTATTTCACTGGGTTCAGGTCTAGGTCCGGGTCCGTGTCCAGATCTGTATTTGAAAACTATTCTGCAATCTATCCATTAAAAGGTCAGATTCGGTTTGGGTTTAATTCGGGGATGGGTATAAAGAATCCGAACCCATACCGAAACTTTAATGGGTTTTTTTTACCCGTATACCATTTATTTTTTATCGGGTCCGATTTGGGTCAAAAAAAGATTCGGGTTGGGTATGGGATCTTCGTATTTTAGTTAGCTTTATTGAAACCAAAATATAATTTAACAAATATAATCTATAATCCATAATATATAAAAAGTCTATGTACAAAATATTATAGAATTTAAGTTCCAACAATAGTAATTTATTGATACAATGTTTAGGAAATAAATATATATAAGTAGAAAAAAAAATTTGGTCGGGTGGGCCCTACCCACTAATCAATAGAATAGTTTAAGATGACAGGTAGGGCTCACAAAAGATTAAGTTAAGCTAATATTGTCACGTGGACAAAAGTGAACGAGCTTTCATAAGGGTTATAGATAAAAAGTCTATGTACAAAATATTATAGAGTTTAAGTTCCAACAATAGTAATTTATGGATACAATGTTTAAGAAATAAATATATATGAGGAAAAAAAATTTGGTCGGGTCGGCCCCACCCACTAATCAATAGAATAGTTTAAGATGACAGGTAGGGCCCACAAAAAATTAAGTTAAGCTAATATTACCACGTGGACAAAAGAGAACGGGCTTTCATAAGGGTTATAGATACCTAGGGCGTGTTTGGTTCGCTCCTTTTTTATCATGGAATCGGAATGGGAATGAGTGAATCCGCTTGTGGGTGTTTGGTACGTGGGAGTCCCATTCTGATTCCGATTCCCGAGTGGAATGGGAATCGCTCAATCACCCCTTTTTTTAATCCGGCCTAGAAGGCCGGATTAGAAGTTGAATCCGGACAGAATGGATATTTATTCGGATTAAATTTATTTTTTCAACTTTTTTAATTAAAATATGAGTTAAATCTAGAAATTAAATATATAATTTTAAATTTTAATTTGAACTTAAATTAAAAATTAAAATTTAATCAAGTATTTTGAATCTAACTTATGAATTTGAATTTAAATTAAATTTTAATTTATATAAAGTTTTATTCAAATTTTATTTAAAACTTAAATTAAATTTATGGATTCAAATTAAAATTTAAATTGTAATTTTAAGTTTGAATTTGAATAAATCAAAATTTAGTTTCATATTTTGAATTATCCACTCAACTTCAAAGTTTAATTTTTTTTAAAAAAAATAGATTTAAAATTTTGACATTATTTCAAAATTTTGATGTAAATTTTTAATATTTAATATTTAATTTGAATTTAAATTAATATATTATAAAGATAATGTTAGTATATTAATTTGATTATGTTTTTATATCCATCTGAACCAAACACCGACAATGGGAATGATTTATTCCGATTCCGATTCAGGTGATGAACCAAACAGAATTAGGTAATGAGTCATTCCAATTCCGATTCCAGCTTATTTTGATTCTGATTCCGATTACGACTCCGACTTCGAACCAAACACGCCCCTAAAGTATGGAATGATTCTCCTCTCAACCCACTTCTTATCTATAAAAAAATAAAATTTACCTACAACCGGTTTATAAATGCACCAACCCTAATTTTTAATAATGAATATTATAAATTAAAATATAATTTTATAAATGTGATTTATACTTTATAAATCTAAAATTAAAGTGTACAAAATTTACTTATACACTTGTGCATCAAATAATATCCTTCCATTTAATGTAGGTAAAAAACATATAGTATAGATACCCATTAACTATCAACTACAATTTTTTTAATTGAAACCCACTCAACTTCTTATTTCTTTTTTATTTTAATTTTTATATTTAGTTAAATTAAAATGATCAAAGATAATTAAAATTATTAAATCTCGTGAAATTACTAATAAATTTAATAAAATTTACAAAGTTTTGAAAAAATTATTTTATTAAAAAAACTGAAAGTTTTAGAAGACTCTATACATTTTCACCATAATATATTTTTGTAAAAAATGTGTGGACCCCCTCAATTATTAAGATTCTTTGAAATAGACCAGTCAACTTTGTTTTTTAACTAATTTTTATAATTTTTAATTTTTTATGATTAATTATACTTAATTAAACAAAATATTTGTCAAAATTTTCACAAAATTTGACCAAATATTTCTATAAAATAAAATTTAGTAATTAATAAATAGTAGTTAATATATCAACTAAATTTACTATATTTTTAATTTATATAAATGTTTTTAAAATTTTTAAATAATTTTTTCTTTTTTTCCACATATGACTTTATAAAATAATTTAATTACTAACAAACTCTAAAAAAACTTTATATATATGACACATAAATCAATTTTACATTATTTTCAGTTAAATTATTGTTTAAACCTTATTTAATTAAAATTTATTATGAAAATATTTTATATCCGCAGATCCACCAGTCCTAACACAATTCTTTACATTTATTTATTTTGGCCAAGAAGCTTCGAGACCTACCGACTTTGTCTCCTGCACGCTTGTCTCCTACTCGCGGTCAAAATTGGAATTTGGGACTCGCGGACCCTAAACTCGCTCTCTCCTGCTTTCCTTTCTTCACCGGTTTATTTATTTCTTTTGTTTTCTAACTTTCGCAAAACTTTCGCGAATTCGGTCTTTGCGCTCGCCGTGACCACAGGTCTCTCTCTCCTTCCTCCTCCGTCACCAGAGAATATGACCCATATCCTCACCTAATCGCTCCTCCTTCAATCCTTTCCTCTTTTTTGTTATTTTAATGTTTGGTTGTTTTCTTCGCTCGATCTTTCAAGAATTTCCGTCATTTGCGCTACATCGTTCGTTGTTTGATCGATTCATTATTGTTTTTCGTTATGATCTGAATTTTTGACGTCGAATTCGGACTTGTTCTCCACTTCATTAAGCTGTTAGGTGATTTTAATTAAGTATGATTTGATGCATATATATCTCTTATGATGTTTCCTTAATTCGAACGATCACGCGGCAATCAGAGAGAGCGCGATCGCGAGAGGGCGCAGGCCCGGAAAGCCGGCGGGAAAGGGAAAGACGATGGGTTGACTCCCGAGCAGCGACGCGAGAGGTTAGGGTTTCTCTAAATTCGGGAAAATATAACATAAGTTCTTGTTTTTTGTTTTGTTTTTTGTTTTTTTTGGATGGTTGGTTTCTGCAAAAGATCTGATATTGGAAATTTGGGGATCTTTTTAAAGGGATAAGAAGGCTCTGGAAGAGAAGGCTGCCAAGAAGGCCGCCGGGGGAGGGGCCTCGACGGACACGAAAAAGAAAGGAACCGACAAAAAGTAACGAGGCTTATTTAGTTGAGTGTGACGTCATGTACTCTTATCTTTTCCGTTCATCTCCTTTATGTCTTGCAAGATTGTGCCCTTTGGAGGTCTGTTTGCGTCTGGTATAGTTGGTTTTTTGAATTGAAAACCGTTTGTCAGGAGTTATATGTAACTGTCTAGCTTCAATAAGTTAGCTGTCTGTGCTTGCATCTTGTTTTGCTACTCCTTCCCGCAGTTTCTTATTGCGTCATGCATTTATAGGAATGCGGAACTTCCCTAGTCTGGTTTTCTTCGAGATTCTATAGGCATAAACATCGCATCGACCGAGTACCTGGAGAGGTTCTTCGGCACTTGACTGCTAATCTACATATATATATATATATATATATATTNTATATATATATTTTAAAAGACAAATCTTGTAGGTGATTCATTTGTCTTTGCATGAAGTCTGTAAGTGTTACTAAAACTTAATTAGTATAATAATAGAATGAAGTGTGATATCTCAAGATGGATAGAGCAAGATGGCGACTATGGAGTGATCATGAAGAATTGAGAGAGATGTATAGATACAACATACTGAAAACATGACAAAAAAAAAGCTAATTAACATCACAAAGGAGTAAAGAGAATTGGAAGAGATGAGAAAAATCGTAAATCAGGGAGATGTTAGGTTTGGAATTTGGAATAGAGGTGATCACAAACCAACCATGAAAGAGCAGACAAAGGATTCTTTTTCTTTTTTATATATAGAAAGAGAACAATTTAGTATGTAAGAAGTGCAAAATTAGTGCTTGGACTCAATGATTGAAAAGTATAGGACATTAGTGCATGCCATTAAAAGACTGCCTCCTTGACCACTTAATTTTATACATTGTATATTAGATAAGAGTTAGATTATGGGTTTTATTAATTGTACGCATGATTGTTCTTTAAAAAGTTTGGCAAATTATTATTGGCTTGCAATGTACTGATGGTTCTGAAACAACAATATGGGCATTGTGGTCCAATGTCATGACATTTAGGGTTTTTACATCAATCTTATCATGTCAGAAGCTTGATATGTTGGATTGTCCTGTATTTTTTCCAATTGCATTAACTGATTAAATGCATGTCGTTGTAGAATATTTGCTGTTATTTTTGTCTATTTGAGAGACTAATGAAATTTTGGAGAGCAACGGTGAAGATTGGAAACAAGGCATGATAATGCTAGTGGTGCAGTATGGTCAAGTTTGAGTAATTGATTTTTCTGTGATATTTGATAATGCTAGTGGTGCAGTAAAATCAAGTTGAGTAATTCATTTTGCTATAATATTTTATTATCTCCCCTTTCTTTAACTTGACTACCATGGCAGCAAGGAAGGTACTTGATGATCGAACATGCTGGGACTTAAGTAAACAATGCTTATATATAACAGAAAGCTGTCCAATGTTTTTGATATGTTCAATTCAGCTGTTTTTCCTTTGTTATTATTCTAAATAACTAAATATTTGCTTGAGCTATCTTGGGTAACATAGCTGTTGGATGAAGTGGCAGCCCAAGCTCCATTTCTTAGGTGGAGTTCCCATGTGAATAAGTTGTTCCTGTTATCGAGGTCAATGTATGCTTGGCATGGCGGGACAAGCACTTTACATCCTTTTCTATATTGCGACTGATTTCACTTTACAGATTTCTCACAATTTTCTAGTTTAACTGTATGAAGCGACATTGCATAGTTGAGGGGTTTTATACATTTGTTGACTGCTAAAATTTTCTATGTAAAGCTGTAAACAATGATTGTCTTATCTTACTACATTAGCATATTCTGCTGTAGCATACAAGTGGAATACGACTAGTTATAAAGCATATTCAAGCTGAATGAGAACTACTTTTCATGACTGCTAGCATATCTTTCGGCAATTGGCACGAGTCTAGTTAGAATAGTCAACTTATTTGGCCTTCCAATACTCTTTATGTGCTTTTCATCAAAGTTTGAAAGCTATAGTCTTAGGTAATCCTATACTAATAATCTTTGGATTGCAATGAGACCATGATAGGCATTAGAGTAGGGAACTACAATGAAAATGAGTGTGGGGTGTCTATGCTGAATTTTGTAATGTTCCATTCAAATTTTACTCATGCAGAAAATTCATTCTACGAGTCACTGTGCTTGTATTGAGGGTGCACATTTTCCAATAATATTCTTCTCAGTTTAAGTCGGGATTGACTTGTGAAGTATTGACCATTAGTTCTCCTCCTAGATGTGGTATTTGAGAAGGCGCGTCTGAGGTCCGTGCCTTAGGGTGAGATGCTAGTCACTGCGCCTTGGAGCTATTGAGGCATTGCATATGAGACGAGGTGTGTGCAAGATGTACAACCTCATGGGGTACACTTTTTAATTAGTTTTGGATTCTCTATCTCTATAAGAACTGACTGCTTTAACAATTTTACTTGGTTTAGAATGAATTTATATTTCTCAAATCTCGCTTCCTTTGCGCCTCTTCCTGCACTCCTTTTCCGCTTGCACCTGAATCACTCCTAAACCTCCTAAATGAAGTGGTGCTGCCCAATAAAAAGAAGAGGAAGGAGAAGAGGAAGAGGAAAGAGGAGGAAAAGGAGAAGAAAAGGAGAAGAAAAGCAAGAGCTAGCGCATGGTTATGCACGCCTTGTTACCTAGGCTCTAGGAACTCCAAGCTCCTTTTCATGCCTTGCACCTTTCGAAACTATGATTCATATTACTTCACTTTGTGCATGTTTGCAGTGTTTAATGGGTTGATGTGTCAAGTCGGTTTTGGGTGATTGGTCAGTCTGAGTTTCTTTGGTGATTTATCGGTCACTTGCAACCTAGTTTGGTTGGCTTTGAGTCAGCATTCCCTCAAACAAAAGTGGGTTTGGGCCAAGGCATATAGGTTATCCGAGGTCACCTTGGGATTGTTGGCAGGTGCCCCAACATCTGCTCACATGGTAGAGGCTGGGGTAGGACACAATCGAGACTCGTGGTGCTGTGTGCATATACTTTTAAGTGAGTTGGTTGCCTTATTTCTTTCTGCTCGAGCGTTTGGAATTGTGGTTAGCTCCAACGATCCACATCTTAGATGTCTGAGGGTGCTTGATAAGAAGTTGGTGTAGTCTGTCACATTCTGAAAATGATAGAAGCGTGCTTAGGTATATAAGGATTACAAAGCTTGTATTAGTCACTTGTTGCAATGATAGCTAATTATTATCGAATTTGAGCTACCAAATTTCAAAGGGAGTTAGTTAAGTACAATTCGTATCAAAGAAGATTAGAGTCTTATTTATTGAAAATTCTTTTTGACTACTATTTGGAAAGGAAAAAAGATCCAACTCTTCATTTGGGAAGTATATCACAGGACCTATTGGAGTTGAGTCATGGAAAGGCCTAGACTTTAACCCTTTTCGGATTCTTATTAACCTTTTCAGTTTCTTATTAAGGCAATTTCATAAGAACAAGCATGAACTTAAGGGTACTTAATTAAATGCATTGGAATTAAATGGATTTTCTAATGAGTACTAGGAAATATGGGCATAAATGAATTTTTTATGGGAGTGGATGCAGTGGAACAGACCTAGATTCTGACCCTTTCTGTATTCTTGTAAGGGAAATTTTATAAGGACAGGCATAATCTAAAGGGTACTTGGTTGAGCCCTACTGGAGTTGAATGGATTATCTGATAAGTATTAAGATGAATGTAATCATCAAAAAATCTCTGAAAATTAGCAAAATAACACTTCTTGGTGAAACTAAGGTTAAACCAACGAGGCATACGGGTGTTAAGCAGATGCATTTGTCCCCAATTTGAATGATACGCTCAAACTTAGGCTAAATTTTCACAAGCTATCATCTCAACTGTTAGTTGTAAGAAGCCTTGCATTCATTTTTTGCGCTCAAACTGTCAAAATGCAAACCGACATAAAAACTTCAAATCGTGCATTCATCTTCTGCCACATTATCATCAACTGGCATTATTGCATATTATCGTATATTCATGAGTGTTGATGAATAGTTAAGACCTTGAAACTGATTAGAGAAAACATGAGAAAAGATCAAGTTCTTTGTCAAGGAAAAGAAAAGAAATGCAAAACGCATTTTTCGCTGAGAGCTGGAAGTAGTACTTGTGAAATAATGCATTAGACAATCTATGAAATGATGCATAAGACAATCTATGTTAGAGCGGGGTATAAGAACCGGAAATGCAGCATGATTGAAATACAAATTAAAGGTCTGCGTTATAATTGAGTGTTATTTCCAAGAATTATTATAGTTTAATTTCTCTAATCCCCCATGCAACAGATATATTTCAGGAAATAAGTAGAGAGATCTGTGATTGGTAAATTTGTTATATTATGCAATTACTAGTTGTCTTAGATAATGCAGTGCTGTTTTTGTTGATTGCCATGAATTTGAACTTGTCATAGGAAGTAGTTCAAGTATGCCTTTAGGCTGTTAAATGTTGTCAGCTTTAGTTGGCATTTGATTTGATAATCATTGTTTGGATGCATTAAGTATTATTTGGTGCATGTTGGGCAGTTCATCGTAATTTTGGATGTTCCCGTAGTTTGTGCTCCTATATAATAGCGGACTTATGATGACTACCTAGTAAGAGCTAATGTGTAGAGAGATACGGGTCTAACACATGTTTAGAGCTTCACCTCCTTTCAACTCTTCTATTTACTTGCAATTTAATATTGGTTATCCCAATATTTAACAAGAATAGTATAAGTAATCATTGTTAATGGCGGTCATACTTTGTGTCCAGTAATTTTGTCAGTTGCTTTTAAGTAGTAATATTTTATGGAGCTTAAAGTTAACCTGATATATATGTTCATTTTGATAGTTAAGATGGGAGGCTATTTTGTTATGTGCATATATTTCATCATTATTCCTACTGTTTCATCATATACCATCTTAGATTGAGGGAAGATTTTCCTTCTTTTTTTCTTTTTTTTTTTTTTAAACTGATGCTTCAATCACCAGTATTAACTCTTTCCTTCTGATTTGACGAGAGTAAAATCTGTATTCTTAATATTGGTTTTGCAAGTTCTTAGTTTTCTTTCGCATTGGTTTTCTCAGTTCCTAGTGTTGGTAGTATGCAAGTTGGATAAAGATCTTTAAACCGTTTCTTGTATACCTCCTTTGTAGTTCCTTTCCATAGGTATTTTTGTTGCCATACGTGTGATTGAAAATGTTTTAGATACTTGATATAGTCTTCATCTGTTGTATATCTATAGCAAAGATCAGGAGCCAAGGCTATTCTTCTCATTGTAAAATTAATATCGATGGTTGATCTTTTGTGCTTTGGGCATAACATGAGTTACAATGAGATCAACTTTCTTTCGGGCATCTGATAAGATTTAGTCTATTCTTCGTGTATTTGGAACTTTGAAGAAATCTATTCTTCGTGTATTTGGAACTTCGAATTCTTCCTTAATGAATCTGTCGTTGCTTGGATGACTTGGATGATAATGTCCTTTGATTTTTGGATCTGACACTTAGCAGAGAGCATGCCATGCCGAACGAACTGGTATTTTGAAACGTTATAATCCATTTCTGTGTATCGCCTCTTCTTATCTATCTCTTGGATTTGTTCGACAACTCCATGAGAAATGTACTTACCTTTTCTCGCTTGTTGCTTGATCATTAGACAGCTGTAAAATTGATGACTCTTCATGCCTTTGTCGGGAAGTTTTGAAAATTTGAGTAGCTTGCAGAGGAACTTTGGAAAATTAAGTTAGCTGGGGTAAACAAAAAAAAAAAAGAAAAAAAAGAAAACGAAAAAAAAAGTAATGACACAAGTCGATTGCACGTGTGGGCATAGAATTGCTTTTGTGATGAATGTGTCTCCAGTCCGAAATAGTTCGGATTGCTTTATTTTCTGACACAATGGTTATCTTCGTTGTTCGATGTTTCCAAGTCAGACATGTAAGTGTGTTCAAGAAATAATATAAATGGAGCTGGAATTATTGAGGTTTTCTTGCTATATGCAGGATTGTCATATTGGTCGAGAGCTTAATATTACAAGTTAATAACTAGAATCCAAGGCGATAAGAAAATTTTTAGGAAATGATATTGAAGAATTGGAAGAGTTTTATTAAGGTTTGTTTGCACCCTAATTAATGTCGTGATCTTCGACAGATTACGATGCCTTCGATGATTATATTATTACAATTTCTCAATCTATTCATGTCATGTCCTGAATTTCAGCGGAAGCTTACTGGTCACGTGCACAGACCTGCTGTGTACACCACTACCTCTCGTGTACATCAGGCGTCTAAAATTAACATAGCAAAAGTATATTTTCTTAACCAGGTAATCAGAGCAAAACTAGAAGTTCACAAGTTTAAACTAAAACAATACCAATTACAATTTAGAAACAAAATACAAAGTACGTTCTAAATAGTCCTAATTTACATCTTAGAACTAAACTAAAATAAGCTTGCATGGGTTTATCTATTTCAACATCCAGTAATCTCTAGCTAGTTGTAGACCCCTTGCCACGAACCGTAGCCCTTTCTACTGTGGAAGGCTCTGCATAAAAACAATCAACAAATAGGGGTAAGAACTATTAAACAATAATTTTCAGAGTGACGAAGGACACCACTAGGTCAACTGAAGCAGGAGTAAACTACACTAAATAGAACAAGTAAGTGCAGCAAATAGATACAATGAATTAATCATAAACCTACCTCAACATGATATGTTTTCTAACATGTCACACATACTAATCATTACATATACCAGCTAATGGTTCATGCTAGTTACAATTATCCATCAATAACCTACATGTCATGATTTATGCAGCATGTCATCATTATAGTTTAATTAACTAATAATATCACATAGTTACTTCCTACACTAACAGGAGTGTAAACATGTAAATATTGTCATTACAACTAATGATTAATAGGAATGTCAACCTTCTAGTATGTTCAGTACTAGGTATATCTCAACTAATGATATGAAGTATCTTTACTACTATGTTCTCTAAGGTTACATTCATTTACATTAACCTAATTAACAAGAGACTTACACGTGGTAAAGTCCCGGCTCGTGCTGTTCCTAATGGCTCTGTGGAAGTCAACTCTATTCACGGCAATCCACTTCGGCGCTCAATCTCATACAGGCGATTTGCTGTCGTATAGGCCAATTCCGGAGTGCCGGCTTGTGGGGAGCGATCCTCACAAGTATGTGCGAATGAGCACATTGGCAAGCAAGCGTGATCCATAGCGTAAGGTCCATAGGTCTCATACCCAATCATCATGTCTCTAACATGGAATTTCATCTTCGACACAAAGTCGACTATTAATAACAAAGTCATATACTACTTTCAACTACTTGGTGACATATTTCTACTAATAGAGTGTAATACACTGGATCTTAGCAAATTGCAAGATTCGAGTGTTTGATCTGTGTGTGGAGTCTTTCCACAGTTTTTGGAGGGTCGTTGATAGTGTTCCGACCCCTGGCGCGCATCCCGAGGATGTTGGAGTGAGACTTGGCACCAAAATCCCAAAATTGGAATTTTTGGTCAGCTCTCGGGTAGCCTGCAGCAGGGCTTGTACCGGAACAAGACTGGCCTTGTACCGGTACAAGGGTTGATGGTTGTACCGGTACAGCCATCGGGCTTGTACCGGTACAGAGCCGCAGACCGCGCGACCCGAGCCTCGGGTTTGCAATTTCGTCGGCCTTGTACCGGTACAAGAGCCCGGTACCGGTACAAGGACAGGCAGTTTCGTGCAGAATGAAATACAGGCGGGGTTTTGTGCGTTTCGTAGTCCTCTATTAGTAACCCACGCCCCGAGGGCATCTCCTAGCTTGGAACTTGCAGGGAGGAAGGTGGAGGAAGCCCTCCACACCTTCCTTTGTGATTTCTTGATTTTGGTGGGGTTTTAGAGACTTAACCTGTCTTTTTTTGCTCATTTTTGCTTGTTGGAAGCCTTCTTCCACATTGGAGCTTGATTTTGGAGCTTGGCTGAGGAAGATCTTGGGGACTTGGATTAGTTTAGAGCTTGGATTGAAGCTTCTAAGAGGTAGCAAACATGTTCTCTCCCTCTAGATTCAAGTTTGATTTGAGATAGATTTTAAGATGAAACCTGAGAATGAGGTTTTTTAGGTTAATATTTGGCGCATTTTGATATCTAGGGCTTTTGAACGGCTAGATGAGTGAATTAGAGGCTTTATTAGGTTGGATTGGATGAGCCCTAGCTTCATTTGGAGCTTTAGAGGAGATTTTGCCACTAGAGGTGAGTTCTCATCCACCTATGCATTGAATAGCTTAATGTTTGCAGTAGGTATTGCGTCGTTCGGCTGTTATGACTTGTTCTGGCCTGGCGTGTGCAGAGACTAGAGGACACCCTTCGTTGGAGCCGCGTACGAGTGCAGTTTCGTTGTCCATCGGTGGGTTTGGCTTCGTTGGAAATGGGGCGAAATGCTCCCCTATTGCTCTTTCTTTCCTTGTTGTAAATTATTTTAAGTTCCATTTCTATGTAAATGCGAATTTATATGAATTTTAGAACAGCTTATAAATGCTATGCATTGGTGTATTATGAAAATTCCACTTAGTATATAGAAGTAGGTATGAGTGAAAGATGCGATACGGCAAAAAAAGTGTTTATCTTGCAAGTGGAAAATACATTTCTTTATGAGAACATGTGACTTGCGAATAATGTACTTTGGAACATTAGTTAGCCATTCTTTGACATTAGAGGAACAAGAGTGTCATAAAGGGGCCACTTGAAACTGGCCTAAAAACTATGAACTGAAATAGAGATATAGTGATAGGCCACTACATATCTGTATCTTCCATGTTAGAAGACATGATGACATAGGGATAGGCCATGAGATTTATTTGACACATATCCATCGTTATCAGACATGAGAATTGGTACTTGCGACAGATCGTTGACTACTTGCCCATTGTGCCTCATTCGCACATGTTGTGCAAGGGTCGCTCCCTACAAGCGGCACTCGGAGATAGCCATCGCGATTCATATTCGCCGTGCGGAGAATTGGCGCCGCCGAAGCTGGATGTGCGTGGGCCAGGCCTCATCCTTAGGCGTGGGATGTTGCTACACACGGGGCATTTAGGCTCAGCACCGCCAGACAGCCTACGGGTGGTCTCATGGCGCCATAGACAGCCTTTGGGTGGTTCTCTTTCAGATTGACTTTGTGTAATCCATTATGACATGTATCTGGACACATGAGGATTTAGTATACTAACTTGGACATTGATTATTAATAGCTAAACAACGGAACCTTACTGATTTCACATGTGAACATCATGATAGTTGGAAGGACATTTACTTCATGCATAGTTGCCTTTCATTACTTTATTTGTATTTATGCTAAGTTGATGATATCACTGTCGTAGTAGGTACATGGTTTAACTTACCTTTCGCTTTATTATACTTTTATAAGTCACTGACTCTTTGTAGCTTGAGGCCTTATGGTGGCATTCACTTGAAGTACAGTAATTGCCACTCGGAACTTATCCTTAATAGTTCTCACGCGCCTGTTTATATGTTCCTTCTTCAGAGCCTTCGCCACCGGGGAGGACGGGATCGCCGGCAAGGGTGTCGCGATGCTACGCTCGCGAGAGTGGCTGTTGCCTAGGCTGGTTTATCCTCTTTCTTTTGATATTTGAGAGAGTGTGAGGCTTTTGTATCCATGTATAGAGACCACCTGTGTACCTACCTATAGCACTTGTATTTGGGATCCCTATTGTACTTACTTTATGTTTTATTTAGTGGATTTACAGTTTTACCCTTATCCCTTGTTGTAGCATTTAGACATTTATTATGCTCTGATACTCCTAGATGCCTCTTTACTGCTTTTATTATTGTTGTTTTTAGACGCCTTATATGTTGTAGACATATGGCGGGTCTGGGCACGCGCCGGGCGGGCTTCCGCTGGGTCCCGGGGCGTGACATAGAGAATATGACTTAAACAAATACATGGTTTATATCATATTAATGGTTCTAGCGGGCTATACCTGCATACTCATATATAGTCCTCTCACTACTTCCTATACATAGGGAAAGTGATTTACTAAAGGCATAGTCACTGATTCACTATGATGTTCATACAAACTCATGGTATATGTTCTATATTTCTAAACCTCCACTACAGGAAATAAATAAGTATTATGCAAATATTTCTACTTGACTAAACAAGTATATCATTTCACGACCTATAGGTCAGAATCTACATCATTACGTCCAACTCTAGTTACTTAACTAGGTCATATTCAATAGCATAAAGTTCATGCTAACTCTATCATGTGAATATCATTAAAACTTGTCTACACAAGCATACGAAACCTCATATAAGGTATTCTACACATGATATCTAAGCAATTCATTTCACAATATAAAGATATAATCTTATTATATATGACAGGCACAAAAATTCTGTCGACATGTCTATAACATGGAATAATATAGTTTAGCTTTACAAGTTAACTATCATAACCATTCTCCACTTAATTGTTAATCTACACTAAGTGTCACATTCATAGCTTTACCTCGATTCTCTATTGAATGATGCAATGTCTAACTTGTCTACACAAGTTTTACTAATCTTATATAAAGCATGCTAACTAAGCTATGTCCAAAATCTCTTTTTCTCTACTACATAGAGGTTTCACTTAATCATATATGGTAAGCATGTTTTATGCATGCACACATTCATTCAAACATATATTCACATGAATATGTAGGAATTACAACTTATTAATGTCAAAGAAGATATAGGAGGAATTCACCCATTTTGGTAAAATCAAACCCACCAAATTACTGTCGACTCTTGTCGATCTCGCGAGCGAAGGTATTCTTTAGCCTCCAAGCATTCTAACAACCATACTAAAGTTAGAAGCTTTACTCAAACCTCTACATAATACCGCACATAAACTTCTCACTTAGGTAGAATTGTACCTAGTATAGAATCCAAATTTAATCTTCTCTTCAATTTAGGTTGGAACACACCAACACCAACTTTCCAAAGATCATAAATCTAAGCCAAAGGAGTCCAATAACTTGCTGTGAACCTGCTGTGAACTTACACCATGAACTCCACTAAAACATCTATTGTCACACCCCATGACATGCCTATTTGGTCGGATTTGGGCATGTCGACAGATCGCCGAACGGACAGAGTCTCCCCTGCACGTCCTAGGCGTCACAATCTATACTATCACGCCCTACGCCCCGAAACCCCTACCAATTTGGCACGGTTCGAGCGCAGCGAACGGACGCCGAACGGGTAGCAACTGTCCTGTCCGTCCAAGGCTCACAACCTGATCATATACAAGAGTTTACGCAGGAAAATTAAATTCATACATACACGATCAACGGAGCACAAATAGTGCAAACAACGAAGAGCAAGTAATCCACAAGATACATAAGTGAAATAAAGAGAGAACTACTAACTATTACATCACATTTGCATTCTTTATACAATTACATTTTCTTTCCCAAAATGAATACATGCTCATCAAGTACATAGCTCTCTAAAGTCCTCACCTACATGAATCTCTCTCAAATACATAGGTATGCTAATGCAAAAGGAAAGCCACTACATACTACTGGTCGGGCGCGATGCCCTTGCCGCGGTCCTCGCCCGGCGAACTGGTACTAGGCCCTGCAACAAAGTGGGGTGAGAACTATCTTCCATAGTTCCCAGTGGGTTTGGCCGCCGACTCTGCCGATCTCCCCACTAGGTCTGAGTGGGCAAAAGCAGGTAGATAGATAGATAGATAGATAGATAGATAGGCAGATATCAAACTGTAAATGACATAATAGGAAAACTATGCTACTATGCCCAAAGTCATGTATCATGCATGCATGTATCATATAGTAAAATGTCAACTACTATGTTACCACGTCCAACCATAATGTCCAATAAGCAATGTTCAATTAACGATGCTGTACTCTTGTTCAATCAATCCTTGGCGATCCATTTGGGTTTGCCCACGACTCACCTCAAACCTCGTATTGTAAGGAGACGCACCTCGCTCTCAAACCCGGGGCCGTCTGCAGGACATCAGCTCGTCCCTCTTGCACCAAACTCCGGAGTGCACGAAGCCTCGGGTGGAGCGACCACCACAAGTATAACAGACTGTGAGTATGATCAATCCTCTCAACTCGAGGACACCCTATCAACTCTAGGGTTACAAGTCACTCGGGAATCCACCTATCCCAATATCCAAATACTATGTTTGGCCTCATCATGTGTTTATGCAACAAGTCATTTTCTAGGGAATCCACCTATCCCTAAGTTCACATGCCTCTAGTGTTATTTACACTAAGTCATGTACTAGTGCTCATGTCTTTACATTCATCGGGTTCATCTCTCTTCCTCAGCACTATAGGATTCAAATGTCAAGACCCAATCCTTATCTAGCCGAAAATCATGCATTTCTACTCATACATCGATATCAATAGCAAGCATAAGCAATGGAAATACGATGCAATCCTACAATGCATATGAAAGAGATGCAAATCATAAATGCTAAGACATAGAAAGGAGTTTGGTTGCTTCGGGATGACACCACCCATCTTTTGATGATGTGGAGGGTTCAGAAACGCTATTCGGCGTGCTTTACGACGAGGTCTCCACCACCTAGGTAGAAACGAAGCTTATTTAATATCATTTTGCCCATATCTTTTTATCCGCTTGACGAATCGTAATTCCAACTTCGCCAACGCGTTTAGACACCCACCAATTAGGTTTAGATGCCCTCAAATGAGATCAATCTCATCATTTTCTAAAAACCCCAATTTTGGGTGCCCTAGGGTTAACATCATGCTATTAGCACCATAGAACCCTAGATTCTAGCTCTAATCCACTATTAAGGATGCTAGAGGTCCATTTGACCTCATCTCAAAAGCCAAAAACCCAAAAATCCTAAGTTCTACCATTAGGGTTCAAGAGCTTACCTCTAGTGCTAGCTCTAAAGGGAAGAAGAGAGGGAGATGGAGGTGTTCAAGGCCTTCTCCTTGATCTCCTTCTTCTTCTCCTTCCTTTTCCTTCTTTTTCTTTCTCTTTTTCTTCTTCTTCTACTTTGCTTCCAGAGAGGGAGAGAAAGAGAGCTTAGAGAAAGAGAGTGAGGAGTGCCTTAGGGATAGATGAGAGAAAGAGAGAGAGCTTTTCTCTCTAATTCTCTCCATCTAATGTAACAATTACAGCCAATTCCCTCCACTTTGCATCTCTCAACCTAGACTGCCTGGGCAGTTTTCGTGCGGAGGGACCGGTCCTCCCGATGAGGGACGGTCCCCGAGAGCCTTCAGCCAGGGTTGCGCTCACGAGAACTGTCCGTCGCAACCCCAGCTACGAGGACCGGTCCTTCCCTGCTAGGGACCGGTCCCCGAGAGCAAACTCTGCACAGGCCCCTTTTCTACCAGAATCTCTGCTTACGAGGACCGGTCCCCGAGAGCAGAATCTGCCAAGTGCATATCTTGCACTATTCGCTTTCGTGGACTCGATTTCCAAAGCACTTTTTGTGTTTTGGACATCTTTAGCTCCTCCGAAGCCTACTTGCTCGACAATTAGTCGATCCTGGACGAAGTCCAACTCTCGAATTTTGAGAATTCACTTCCTTACATCCTCCCATTCTTAAAAGGAGTTTCGTCGAAACTGATTCAACCTAATTTAAATTCAGTTTCTATACCTTATTCCTCAAACAAGTGAGGATGATGCCTCCTCATCAGATCCTCGAGTTCCCAGGTGGCCTCGCGATCATCGTGATTGCTCCACCGGATCTTCACGTTGGGAATATCGCGATTTCGCAGCTTTCGCACTTCTCGGGCTATAACCATCACCGGAAACTCCTCGTAGCTCAAGTCTTCTTAGAGTTCCGGCGGCTCATATAGCATCGCGTGCTCGGGGTCATGAATGTACTTGCGAAGGTTGGAGACATGGAATACATTGTGTCCATCCGCGAGCTTCGGCAGCAAGGCAAGTCGATAGTCCACCGTGCCAACTCACTCTAATATCTCATATGGTCCAATGTACCGGGGACTCAACTTTTTCCGCACTCCAAACTGCTTCACATCCCACATTGGCGAAACTTTTAAGAATACACGGTCACCAACCGCAAATTCTATGTCTCGATGGCGCCTATCAGCATAGCTTTTCTGTCTCGACTGCGCCGTGAGCAATCGCTTGCGAGCAAGGCGGACTTTCCCCTCAGCTTCTTGCAACACGTCTGCGTCGAATTCTGCACGCTCACCCACATTGCTCCAGTGTATAGGAGATCGACACTTCCGCCCATAAAGAGCCTCGAATGGTGCCATCTCTACACTAGCATGATAACTGTTGTTGTAGGCGAACTTGGCCATCGGCAGATGACTACACCAACTTCCTTTATAGTCGATGACACACACCCGCAGCATATTCTCCAGAGTTTGAATGGTCCTCTCTGTTTACCCATCTGTCTGAGGATGAAATGTTGTGCTGAAATCGAGCCGTGTGCCAAGGGCTTCCTGCAGGCTCTTCCAAAAGTGTGAGGTAAACCGGGGGTTGCGATCCGACACGACCGATTTCGGCACCCCGTGCAGTCTCACTATCTCGTCAAGATACACCTGCGCCAGCTTGTCGCCTGCCCATGTGGTGTGGATTGGCAAAAAATAAGCCGACTTCGTCAATCGGTCCACAATTATCCAAATCGTATCGTGGCCGCCAATTGAGCGAGGCACACCGACAACGAAGTCCATCGATATATCCTCCCATTTCCAAAAGGGGATTTGTAGGCTTTGAAGCTTTCCCGCTGGAAACCGATGCTCCGCCTTTACTTGTTGGCATACTAAGCACTTAGCCACGAAGCATCCAACATCGCCCTTCATTCCAGGCCACCAATAGTGCATTTTCAATCGTTGATACATCTTGGTGCCGCCCGGGTGATCACAAGAAGGCGACCTATGTGCCTCTTGCAAGATTAGCTCTCGGATCTCCTTATTATTCGGCACACACCATCGATTTCGAAACTGAAGTGCACCATCGGCGTCTACCATGAAATCACCGCCACAACCCTTCTCGATGTCACGCCGCACCTTTTGGAGTTCTGGGTCCGCGGGTTGCAGATTCTTAATTCTCTCCAATAAGGTCGGTTGGACAACGAGCGCCATCAACTGGGCCGGAATCTCGGGAGTAACCACCTCAAGGTTCATTCGCTCCATGTCTAGTCATAAGGGTGTTTGATTCGTAACCCACATAGCGAGGTTCTCTGCACTTTCTGCTGAGCGCATCCGTAGGGGTGGAACTGGGCCGGGCTTGGGTTAGGTTATACTATGCCCAAGCTCGGCCCAAAATAAAATGTTGGGCTTCGGGTCGGGCTTTTACCCAATTGTTTTTGAAAATTAAGGCCCGGCCCAAGCCCAAGCCCAATGCCCAAGATCCATCAGGCTTTTTGGAGGCCCATTTTATGCATTTATCATATAATAACTAATTAGCTATATATAATAATATATACCATATATTTCTTCATAGATATGTATAATTAATTAATTATATATAATAATACAATTAATATATCCTAATATGGGACTAAATATTTTGTTAGTACATAATATATCCTCATATATATAAATAAATATCATTAATAACAATATATACTATATATGATATACTATATCATTTATTCTTTTTATAGATAAATATTATATATATATATATATANATATATATATATATATATATAAATATATATATATATATATATATATATATATATATATATATATATATATATATATATATATATACAATTAAATATTTTTATTTGATAATTAATATATCGGGCTTTTGGGTCGGGCTCAGGCCGGGCTTGGACATGCCCAAATAGGCCTAAAATTTTTTCGGGCCTAAATTTTTAAGCCCGGCCCGAACCCAAAGTTATATATTTAATACCCAAAGCTCGGCCCGAACATGACCCATCGAGCCGGGCCTTGTTTAGGCCCGGGCCCAGTTCCACCCCTACGCATCCGCGACCATATTAGCTTTTTTGGGGTGGTAAAGGATGTCCACATGGTAATCCTTGAGTAATTCTAACCACCGCCGCTGTCACATGTTAAGCTCATTCTGTGTGAACAGATATTTTAGGCTTTTGTGGTCGATATAGATCTCACAATGGGCACCGTACAAGTAGTGCCTCCACAGCTTCAAGGCGAAGATTACCGCCGCTAGCTCCAAGTCATGAATGGGTTAGTTTTTTTCATAGCTCTTCAGCTGACGGGACGCATAAGCGATTACTTTCCTGCCCTGCATCAAAACAAACCCCAATCCTAGATAGGAAGCTTTGCTATAGACCACGAAGTCTTCGCCTTGCACCGGTAGAGCGAGCATCGGAATCGAAGTTAATCTTTGCTTCAACTCTTTGAAACTCCGGTCGCACTCCGCGCTCCACACGAACTTAGTGCCTTTCTGAGTCAGACGGGTAAGTGGAATTACTAACTTCGAAAAGCCCTCCACTAACCGTCTATAGTAGCCCGCCAAGCCCACGAAGCCTCGAACCTCCGTGACATTCATCGGGTGCGGCCAATCCTTAATTGCCTCAACTTTCCTCGGGTCTACTGAAACTCCACCCGCAGAAATCACATGCCCTAAAAATGTGACTTCTCGGAGCCAGAAGTCACACTTCTTCAGCTTAGCATACAGCTTCTCCTCCCGAAAGACTTGAAGCACTAATCTTAAATGCTCGGCATGTTCCTCGTCGCTGCGAGAATAGACCAATATGTCATCTATGAAGACTACGACAAATCGTGCGTAGCGTTCTTGGCGACAGTTGTAGAAGTGGATCGAGTGGCTCCGACCTTGGAGGAGTTGTCGGTAGTACGGGAGTTCCCGGATGTGTTTCCCGCGGAGTTGCCAGGGATACCGCCGGATCGGGAGATCGAGTTCGTTATAGACTTGATTCTCGGTACCGCGCCAATCTCAAAGGCTCCGTATAGAATGGCGCCGGCAGAATTAAAGGAGTTGAGGGATCAACTACAGGATCTTCTCGACAAGCAGTTCATCCGGCCAAGTGTATCACCGTGGGGAGCCCCGGTGTTGTTTGTACGGAAGAAGGACGGATCGTTTTGACTTTGCGAAGATTACCGAGAAATGAATAGAATCATGATCAAGAACAAGTACCCACTACCCTGAATCGATGACCTGTTTGATCAGTTGCAGGGGTCGTGTTTGTACTCGAAGATAGATTTGCAGTCTTGCTATCACCAATTGAAGATCAAGCTGGAGATGTGCAGAAAATTGCGTTCCGTACGCGGTATGGGCACTATAAATTCACGGTCATGCCATTTGGACTTACGAATGCTCCAGCGGCGTTCATGGATTTGATGAACCGTGTCTTCAGGGCACCCAACAGTCCGGAACAGCCTAAACGCTATTTTAAAAATTCACTCAGCATCCCCGCACGAGTGTAACTGAAATCTAAACTACCTAGAATTTTCAATATGATGATACTACAATAGTATAAAATCATACAACGGCCCCTACGACTAAATCAGGTAGTTTAATATATGCCGATCATTATCGCATTTTCTCCTAAGTCGAATCCAAGTCCAACATGTATATTTATGGTTACAAGTCATGTTCTCAATGCTGAAGTGTAGAGCATGATAGTGTAGTGATTCATAGCGGTAGATTTTATTTCTGCATTTACTACTATCTTTGCTCCCTTCTGTAGACTTAGTGGGTGGATTGATGTTGTTGAGGGCAGCACCCACTGAGGACTACCTGCTTTTACAGTAGTTCTCACGCCCTGTTGTTACCCCCTGTTTTTGCAGAGCCATCGTCGTCGGCTGCTACTGTCGCAGAACTGAATCGAGGCAAGGGCGTCGCGAGTTAGAGCCCTACCAGACGTGCCGAGCTAGAGGTGCCCCTACTGCAGGTAGATGTTTTGTTTTGAGTTCATGTACATAGTATATTTAACTCGCCAGTGCGAGTCGCTCTGTATTTTTGGTTATTCGACTATGTATATGGAACTCCGTTTGTTTAGTTTCTGTTTACTCTAGCTGCTCTATATTACTGTTTGTAGTATTGTACGGTTTACAGGTACAGCTGTCGCTTCGTATACAGGGAAAATTCCTTTGTATGCCGCGGATTTGTCGGCGTGCCCGGGGAACGTGTAATCCGGGGCGTGACAGGGAATGAGAGAAATATCCCTTTTACCCCCTCACATAGCTCATATGTTGCCAAAAATGCAAATAAGCCCCTCAATTTCATCTTATTAAACTGCTCAAACTGGGCAGATTTCGCATGCGGGGACCGGTCTCCCCGATCAGGGACCGGTTCCCGTAGCTCCTCCCTGTGTCAGCTAGGGCTCCCGCGCAATGCGACCGATCTCTCTTTGGGGGACCGGTCTCTCCCCGCAGGGACCGGTTCCCGAGAGCTGATTTTCTGGGACTTAGCCGATTTCGGCCTTTCACATTTCTCACGCGTACGGGGACTGGTCTCTCCTTCAGGGACCGGTCCCCGAGAGCATAAAAACTGCAGTTTGCAGATTTTTTATTCTTTAGCTCTTGAAAACCTTCCATAACGCACTTTTAATCGTTTTAACACTTTCGAACTTTCCGAAGTGTACTATCATCGCACTTTGGTCAATTTGACTAAAGTTCGATATTTATTTTTCGAATTTCGGTATATTACAGGCCCTCTGATCTCCTACTATTGCTATGGGAGGAGTTCAAGAGGGCGATATTCGCCAACTACTTTCCTGATACCGTGAAGCAGAAGCTACAGAAGAAATTTCTCAGGTTGAGACAAAGGGACCGCACAGTGGCGGACTATGAACAAGAATTTTCCCACATCATTGACTGCGTCCCCGATGTGGTGAAGGACGATCGAGACAGGGCCAATTGGTTCTTACAAGGACTACGGCTGGGGATCTACAAAGCGGGGCAGATACTCAAGCTCCCGACTTTTGCGGAGGTTTTTGACCGCGCACTATGGGCAGAGCATGGAGACGCCCACGTGCGGGAGGAACGGAAGCTGCTGAACGAGTCCAAAGACAAGGACAAGAAACGTTAAGGCGGCGGTTTGGGGGAACAATCGAGTTCCAAGAAGCCCCCGAAATATCCGCGGACGCAGTACAAGGGCCGTGGAGCACGGCGGTGCGTCATTTGAGGCGGAGACCACCAATCGGCGCGTTGTGAGCAACGCCAAGGCAAGTGTTTCAAGTGCGGGCAACCCGGGCACTTCATTCGAGATTGCCCGGGAGGTGGAGCCTCGCCTGCCCCATCCATTGCATCAGCGCCGGTGGTTCCAGCTCATTATGGAGGAGCTCCACCGATGGCGGCGTCGACGGGACATGCCATGGCTCCGCGTCAGTCCGAGATGACGCGATCGGCACCGAGCGGGCGGGTATTTGCCGCTCAGGTCCAAGTCGAGGAGCCTACGGAGGCAAAAAAGCATCGCCTTGTGGCAGGTATAGTTTTAATTAACGGAGTTCGCTACAAGGCTATGTTTGATACAGGTGCCACACACTCATTCATCAGTAGATCATTTGCACGCATGCATGATATAGTCGTAGAGGCGAGTGAGGGCAAGTGGCAAGTTCAGGGCCCTAGGTCGACATTTAATACCTATATGGAGTGTTCTTCGTGTCCAGTACAAGTTGGTGACTGGATAATGCGGAACCGTGAGATTCCCTTTGTGAAGGTGCTTTGGAGTAATCATGATGAGCGCGAGACCACTTGGGAGTTGGAGAGCGCACTGCGAGAGCGCTATTCCTATCTCTTTCAGATGGAGGCTTAAGGTACTTTGCCTTTTGAGTTTCGCGGATGAAACTCCTTATTAGGAGGGGTGAATGTAACACACTGGACCTTTGCAAATTGTAAGGTTCGAGTGTTTGAACTGTGCTCTGAAGTTTTCCACACTTTGTGGAGGGTCGTAGCTAATCTTTGATCCTTGTTTGAAGCTTCTAAAAGGTTAGTAGCTCATTCTCTCCCTCTAGATTTGAATTTTGTTGCTTTGTGATAGATGAAACCCTAGAATGAGGTTTTAGGGTTGGTTTTGGGCTTTTTGGATTTAGAGCTTTTGGAGCTCAATTTTTTGGATTAGAACCTTTCTTTGGGTTAGATTGGAAGGGTTCTAGCTCCCTTTTGGAGCTTAAGAAGAGATTTCTTCATTGAAGGTGAGTTTTGGCCCTTTTCTTGTGACTGTTAAAGATCGAGCTAGGGATTGTTCGTAACGTTCGTTTCTCTCTTCTTTCTTTACCCTTAGGGTGCTAAAGGACTTGGGGACAACTTCGTTTGAGCTTACGAAGGGTTTCGAGATGGTTCGGTGGGTTTGACCTAGCCTAGCATGTGAGAAATTCTCATATCCTATGTTTTATGCTTCGTAAAGTAGAAATTTATGCATTTCCATAATAAATGTAATTATTTTGAATTTTAGGATGCTTAACTTGCCTATGTTATGTGTAATGAATTTTCGGACCTCTATGTAGTAGAGAACTAGTATGTGGAACTTGTACATGATTGGCATCCTATTGAGACTTGGAATCATAATACCTATTGTGGAAATGAGCATTACGTTCATGCATTTAAAGCTATGCCTATTTGAGACTTAAAGGATCTTAGTAAGCTATAAAGAGGCTTAGGGACTTGTACTACTTGAGAATAATTGTGCTAATGTCATTAAGCGGCATTAAGCTCGGGTCATGTATGAACCTAGTGTTAAGGTCATTAATGGAATGTTGAATAGGTGGTGTACTTAACCTATAGCAATGCTTAAGTGTCATAAAGAGGCACTAAGCATAGTGAGAGTTGGAACTTCACATTGTGACACAGAACTAGATCATTGAGATACTAGTGACTAATGCCATGTTAGAGACATGATGATTGGGTACTTGAGACGATGACTACGTTTGTTTGCCATTTGTGCTCATTCGCACATGCTTGTGAGAGTCGCTCCCTACAAGCTGGCACTCCGGAGTTGGCCTACGCGACTTATGTTTGCTCGTGCGGTATCGAGAAACCTACGGGGTCGGAAGGGATAGACTTATTCCTAGAGTGAGAAGCTGGAGCTACCACCGACACTTAGGTGGCACAAGCTGGACTATATTTATGTAGGTCCTAAAACATGATGGAAGCACTGACATTGAACCGGAAAATGATAATCACTACTAGTTAGGCTTAGTAGTTGGATTACTTTGACATACTTATAGCATAGTGTTGAGACATGTAGTATACTTGATAGTTTATTTATTGCATCATTATATACTTGGTTGCCATGATAAAGTATAATCATCATATATTGATAGAACAGGTCATGGTACTTACTTGTTGCCATGTTGGGACATATTACTTATGCATTGGACATTCCTCATCATGAGAGAGTAAGTGTACAACATATTGACATCGTGGTGCTTATGGTATAGTAAACATACATGTTTTTATACCGCAGTTATCATTAGTATTATTGTTGCTTACCGTACTTACCCTTTTCTTTTGGGGCCTAGTGGTGCATTAAACTGAGGTCAGTAATTGCCTCCTGGGAATTATAAATTATAGTTCTCATGCCCTCTGTCTTATGTTTTATTTCAGAGCCTTCCACGCCGGGTGAGGTTAGGGACCGCGGAATGGGAATCGCCTCGAGCTAGCTTGCTATCGAGAGATGCGTTGATAGGTGGTCTACCTCTCGTTGTTTTCTTTTTGGAGAGGTTGAGAGTTGTATCCATGTGTAGTGACTACCCTTTTGTGTACCCCTTTTTGGAGATGGTTATTGTATAACTTTATGATTCACTTTTACTGTTTAGATTTTTCCTTCCACCTTGTTATAGACGATAGATTTACTCTTGCTCTGATATCTCTAGTTGTAGATTATCTTTGGCTTTATTTTCTGCTATTGTTGTAGACGCCTTATATGTGTTGACATATGGCGGGTCTGGACGCCCTCCCGGGAGGGCCTCTGCCGTCCCCGGGGCATGACAGTTGGAGTGGTGGAGCGACAAGCGAATGTGACGCTACTTCAAGCCGAGGCTTTGCACCGACAGGATGAAGGAATCAGACGGTTGGAGAGCCTGTTGATCCAACAGACGGCTGACCTCAAGAAATTTCATTAGGTTTCGGATCGCGCCTTGACTGTGGGAAAAGACGTGGAGATTACCAAGATGGCAAGGGAGACCACCAAGAGTGACCAGTTGTATGTTGGGGAATCATTAAGGAAAGTAAAAAAGAATCGACCTCAGGGACGTGGTTCTTTTGCCGGGCGAAGAATGTCGAGTCATCGACCGCCACGGCGATGTGTGATTTGCGAAGGCCTGCACGTTCCCCCAAAGTGCCCTCAGCGGAGAGGAAAGTGTTTTGTGTGTGGTCAAGAAGGCCATTTTCGATCCAAGTGCCCAAGGAATAGTATGCCTAAGAAAGTATCTGCATTTTCTTTGTTGCGAGAGGCACCCAGTGGATATATGCCTACAGATTGGCTGGAACATGATGTCGCGACGGAGATGACTACCGCAGGCAGCCTGTTATTGTAATTCGATTATGCTTGTGATGATTGTTCTAATCGCATCTTTGATCGGCTGTTCGTCGAGTTGTGTAGCATGGATTCTTTTACTCGATGCATATAGAATGATTGGAGTAGCAGGATGGTCTTGATGAGAGAGTTTTGGGTGTGCCAACAAATTGATTGGCATTACTTGTGATAGAATAGTTTTGGTTTAAAGTCTAGCTTGGAGGTACCTTGTACCGTGGATTATGCGAACTGAATTGATTCGCTTTGAGAGTTTGAGCAAGAATTAATGCATCTTGAAGGTTTAATCTCGCTGATTGCGAAGATTGTTATCTTACCTAAATCATGTATTTATTGGAGAGGAATTGGAGCCTAATTGGCTGATAACCTTGAATGATTGAAGATCCTCAGAATGAAGGATATCTTTTAAGAAGTTATTGTTATATTCCTGATCGAGCCACAAATTATGGGCTCGATTGGTAGGAAGGCTTTTGTGCCTATTGTTTTGCTTCATGATGGAGCAATCTCACTGGTTGTGAGGCTAAATAGATTGTTCGACTATGTGTCGACTATCGTGAACTCAATTGAAACACTATTTTCTTTGGTTTAAACTCTAAACTCTATTTCCTTTAAATAATATCTTAGATATGGTTTAGTTTTTTCCTGTTAATTGGATATTCGGGCTTTCGTGAATATAATAAAGAACTTGTGGATTCTTATGAAATGAAAATGATTTTCTACCTCTCGCGGTAGCAGATTTTAAAAGAAAAAGGGTTTCCGTGTGGGAAACGATTTTAAAAGGTTTCTCGTGGTTTTCATAACTTAGTATTTCAAAATGAGTTTCCGGGTAGGAAATATTCTAAACTAATAGTTATGGATTTCTAAATAAACTCTGAATATGAATTTGTTGGTGAATGGTGTATGAATGTATGAATGTTTGTATATTCAGTTGTGGTGGTTGTATCCGTTTATGTATCTTGTACTTGTGTGACGCCGTGCAAATACAGGGGAGACTCTATCCGTGTGAACAGTGAACTCTCTGTATTTGTGGCGGATCTGGCATACCGTGGGGGTCAGGTTTTCAAAAAAAAAAATTTGGGCACTTCCGCTTTGTTTTTAAACCAAAATGAGACCCTGAGGCGTGGCAGATATTTACGATAAATTTTTTTTTAACTTTGAGAATTCTATTTTTGAATTTAGAAAATGAAAAATACTAACAAAATAAAAAAATAAATTGTAGCAATTGATATTTGAATTTGCTTAGTTATTTGTCATATGATTTATTATTAAATTTTTATGGATAGATCTCACAATTTTTTAAAACAAAATTAATAAAAAATAGATTTTTCTTCAAAATTTAAATACATATATTTAATAGATTTAAATTTTAAAAAAAATTATTAGAGCAATTGTAGTACTATTCTAGTTAATCTAGTCATCATGTGGTCTCTCATTGAATCAATATTATTGATTTTTGCAAATTCCATAAAAACTTTAAGAAAAAATAATTTTCTCTAATTTTGTATTTTATAATTTTTAAAGTTCTGCAAAAAAGATAAAATCAAAAAATTTTCAATGCTAATCAAGTTTCTATTTTTATTTTCTATGAGCTATAGTTATATTTTACCTTACATATATAAAAAAAATCTGTTATTATATTAATTGTAGAGTGTAGTAAGTTATACGTAGTGAATATTTATAACTATTTTTAAAAATTTTTCAAAATAGCATTACAGGAGCTTATTGAAAAAAAAAATTTTAAAAAATCGTGCCAAATCACCCTACTAGAGAGTTATGCGTATCCATCGGTACGCACGTGTCAGCATGGAGGCCTTCCTGTCCCAGACCGTGCCAGGCCACAACCGGCACGTCGTCGTGCCACGGCACTTTAATTCTTGATGTAAATAGTCCAAATTCAGCATATCAACCCTGTACATACAGATTTGAGGAGTTCTAACTCAGGAAATCAGCATCTCACACGAAATTTTCAAGATACAAGGTTAGAATATTTAACTAGACTAAGAAATCAACATGCATGCAGAAATTTTCGGACATAGTGGGAATTCCAATATTTTTGGTAAATTAAACACACCTCGATTCGCTAATCTAACCACGGATCGAGTCGAACCTTCACAAGCACCTTCCCTAAATCCTGAATTGCCGAGAAGTGAAGAAAAATCTAGAGAATTCCTGTTGGATTTAACCGAATCAAAAATCAAACCAAAAATCTAAAGAAAACTGATTTGGTCCGAGAAACACGAAAATTCACCCACACTAACCTTAAAACAGCTGAAAACGAGTAATTCCCTGGTTCTCCACTTCTACAAGATCACAGAGAAAGATCCATTTCGCAACATAAATGCCCCACGAAGTCAGAATTGGATTGGATCTTATTAAGTTCCTACTGCTGCTGCTTATTGTTGCTGTTGTTACTGTGTAGTTACCAACTAACAAAAGAGAGCAACGAAAAGAAGGAATAAGAAAGAAGATACTTAGGCTGATCCTCAACTTCTAACTTTGTAAACCACCCATAATTACCAACCAAACTCAGGACAAAAAGTTGAAGAATCTCAAGAACTTAAATCCATCAAAATTCATTTCGGTTCGAAGACTCAATGAAAACTAAAATTCTTACCATACCAACCTTCAATTCCGCTTAAACGAAGTTCCTACTAGTTTTAGATGAAGGCAAGATCACTCTCAACTTTTCAAAAGTTCAGCTAAGGGCATGTTTGGTTGTCCGTAAGTGAAACAATAAAAGTGGTATTTTGACGAAGTGAGATTATTTCAGTTGTTTGGATTATAAAAGTAAATATGTAAGTGACTTTTGAAAAGTGAACCTATGAAGTGGATTATAACTAAAATCCACTTTTTTGACTTCGGCAAAAGAAATTTCGAAGTCGTTGAAAGTGGGCCGCCTACTCCACGCAACGTAGGAATCGCATCCAAAAATCTTCTTCCGTACCATCTACAAAAAAAAAAAAAAAAAAAAAAAAAAAAAAAAAACCACGTATATCTTAAAAAAAAAAAAAAAAAAAAAAAAAAAAAAAAAAAAGAACAACCGACGGTATCTTAAAACAAATAAAAAAAAAAAAAAAACAAAAAAAAAAAAAAAAAAACCAACAAAACATAAAAAAAAAAAAAAAAAAAAAAAAAAAAATAAAAAAACAAAGAAAGACGTGCCTTATCACAGATACATCTACAAAAAAAAAAAAGAAAAAACTAGCATCAACTAAAAAAAATCATTTTCTTTTTTTATTTTCTTACATAGAACCAAACAATAGAAGTTATAAAAACTGTGTTTTTTTTCTTTCACTTTTTTGAAACCAAACACTTAAACTCAAAAGTGACTTTTATAAAACTCACTTTTTGAAAAGTGACTTTTTCACTTCAATCACTTACGGACAACCAAATATGCCCTAAAGAGATAGATTAAAAGAAAATCTGTCAAATCTCTAGAACTAGCAAAATCTAGCTGTTGCCATGTGGTGTGTCCACATTGGCCCGTTCAAATTTAACCCTGCTTGGTGAAAAACTCAAAATTTTAAAATTTGAATTTTATTCTATTTGAATTTTGAATTATTTATTAATTATTTATTGTTATTTATTATTTTATTATTTATTTATTTAATTTAATTTATTTACTTATTTTATTTTCTTTCTTACTGAGAAAGAAACCAACGGGATATTTTTTCCGTTCCGTTTCTTTCGCCAAACGGCTCATTCCGTTGCGCAGGTTCCGCTTCTCTCTCGTAACGAGAAAGAACGTGAAATCATCTTTCTTTTTATGCCATTTCTTTATCTCCTCTGTCAAGATAGAGGAAATAAAAAAGATATCAGATAATTGGTTAATCCTTATCTACTCATCTTTTTATCATTTACTATTCTAATATTTCTCTTATCTACTAGGTGTTGAGAGAATCTCCTTCACGACCGTCCTCGCAGGAAGAGAAATTCCGGTCGTATCTTGGGGTGTTGTTCCTGATTAATCCCGCACGTAAGGACGAGAATACGCCTTAGGGCAGTGCCTATAAGATCAAATCTTTATCGAGATATTTACGTTTATTCGTATGTTCAATTTTATTTTTATCACTAAATTAGTTAGATTCTAATCACAATTGAATTTTTCGTTGCGATTTTTCCCAACAATCTAAGGCGTAATTCTAATCTGATTGTGATTAAATCTAACAGGTGCTAATCCTTAAAAAAAAAAAAAAAACTGATATTCCATATAGTTCTATTTGACAACTTGTCTGTATGTTCGTTATTCAAAGTTAAACAAATTGGTATTAGCATTTTTTAAAATATCTAATTGTATATAGTTTTGTTGTAAATTTTTCTTGTTCAGATTTGCTTTCTGCTGTAAAAGAAAAAAGGTGTTATATACTGTTTTTTTTATACGGCACAACCTTCTTTATATATATATATATATATATATATATATATTGGGAGTAGCATTTAAAAAAAATGTAAATTGCATTTAATTTTTATTTTCTATCTTCATGAGTTTCTAGTGTACAAATTTAATTTTTTAAAATAAATTACTTAGAGATGTTTAAATGCATTGCCTTTTTGGGGATGCATATAAGAGTCCCAAGATATTCACTTTGTCGACAGGTGAAAACGTCGCAATCTATTTTAAGAGGTATATGAAAAATCAAATTCTCTACGTTCATGGGGATGCTTTAAAGCGTCGCTTTGAAAATGTCAACGCTTTGTGCTAGTGTCCCCATTTGTTTGTCGTCACCATGTTTATCAACCCATTTGCCAATGCTTGGCTGAGCGATTGTAACTCAACTAGATACACTTGCAAGCGCCAACAAGTTGATTAAAAAGCATCGCTAAATGCTGCCTTTTTTTGTAGTGCATACACACACACACACATAAGAGCTCAATTCACACCTGCACGTGCAAACACATATGTGTGTATCACTACACCATAACACGCTTTTAGAGGCAATTTAAACTGCCAGGAAAAATAAAAAAAGTGCTAGGAAAGATCTTTCCCGGCAGTTTCTTGTGGCACTCACAAGTGCCGGCTAAAATTCAGTCGGCAATTATTTTGCTGGCACTTTTTGTAACCGCCAGTAAACATTAAATAGCCGGCACTTTCAACTGCCGGTTATGATATCTATTTCGGCACTCAAAAGTGCCCCGCAAAAGAATCTATAGTGGCACTCGGAAGTGCCGGCTAATATATCTATTTCGGCATTCAAAACTGCCACTATACATATCTATAGTGGCAGTCATAAATGCCAAATAAGATATATATTTCGGCAACCAAAATCGCAACTATAAATATCTATAGTGGCAGGGAGAAGTGCCGGCTAAGATATCAATTTCAGCATTCACAACTGCCATTATACATATCTATAGTGGCAGTCATAAATGCCAGGTTAGATATATATTTCGGCAACCAAAACCGCCACTATAAATATCTATAGTGGCAGGCAGAAGTGCCAATTAAGATATCTATTTTGGCATTCATAACTGCCACCGTATATATCTATAGTGGCAGTCAAAAAATGCCAGCTAAGATATATGTTTCGACAATCAAAACTGCCATTTATTCATACTTTCAGGGGCATTTTTTTGCTGAAAGGTTTAATGGCACTTATTAATACCACTTATAAAGATATAATTACCATGCATTCACACGAATAGAAATACAAAAAATATGTATACACATGCAAGCAGCTTCAAACACAATAAGTTTTGCATAAGAAAATTAGAGAACAAAAAGTTAACTTCATAAGCTTTCAACTTGTATCATATATTCGACATCCACATTAAACCAAAAAGACTTCGAGTTTAATTCCAACAACAAAATAGTAACAGTACTACTCCAAATACATATTTAAGTTATAGACAAAATGAAGCCTTGCAATTGGTCAACATGCAAAGTTGGCGCCATCTCTGTAGGGATCATACAAAATGTTGAAGAAGTGAGGTTGTGACCTGGGGCTGGTAATGATGGTTTCTTTATGTGCTGCTACTAGACATTGAAACCTTTGGGCCAGATGGTCCTCTTAGCAACGCTATTTGGTAGCATATAAGAAGAATTAAGCAACACAAAAACAAGGAAAAAAAAAGAAGCAATCTGGTTCACATCCTTTATTAATCTTATTTAGAGATATTAAATATGCAAAGAATTTCCTATTACTCATATAAATTTTATGATATTACAAATTTTGATTAAAAAAGTCAAGATTCAGTTTGGCCAGAAGAAACACCTAACATAAATCCAATATTTCTTTGCAGGCAATTTTAGATTTCGACCTTATCATATATTGCAAACAGATAACAATTCTACGCTCGCTAAAGAGAATACACCCTACATCATCTCATATTTCATGTGAGATTGGCATGTTTAAGTTTTGACATCTTCCTTCATCTTCATATACAGAGCGAAAGCCATAAATTCTAATTCAGAAGCAGGCCAATGTTTTAGCGTATTTACTTATTCTGATCGGCTCCTGGGCAACACTAAAAATGAAACTTATATAAGAATTTAAACCATGATGGAAAAGTATGCTGAATTTTTAATTAACAACTTCTGTATGAGGTCATAAAATACTCAAGCACTAAGAAACGGACAAATCTGGCAAGAGCCAAATGTATTAGTAGAACAAACATATAATTATGTCCGATGCAAATATTATGATAACCCTATAAGCTTCAGTGCATCAAGCTATGGCATTCTGCATCTTGCTATTGTGCTACAGGAAATCACTCTTATTTCACGTACAAATTTAGGGTATAGAATTGCTCAAGATGATTGGATTTCAGATTATCAAGATAAGGAGAATACAGAGCAAACATTAATAGTTTATCAAAAGTCAGAATTTTGTTTTAGATAAATTACATGTTAATAGTAGCAAGTCACTTATAGAAATAGCTTTATTTTATTTATTGGGACTGCCAGGTTGTTAAGAGGAAAAACCAACTCGAGAGATCTCCAAGGACTACTTTAAGAATTCAGAAAGGAGGATATCCTCTCTCTTACCATCCCTCACTCCTACAAATAGCATAGTGATTAATGTAAGAGATCTGTAACTTTGATGCCCTGTATACAACTAAAGACCATAATTCATGTGCTGCATAAATTCATCAGAAAAAACACTATTGATTTATTCTTCTAATGGCCGCAACAGGGGCAAGGCAGATTAATAACATCTAGATCAACAAGGTTTGTAACATCAGCAAAAAAACCATTGACTTATTTATGAAAATTCTTTTGCAATATATTTCCCTTTGTCAATAGTTTCCTAAAGTTTGGGCCGAGACAATAAAATATAGAATACGTTGGATTATGATACAGTGAGAAGAAATCTGCATATACAATATACAGAAATTTATTTATTTGATCCAGTCTATAAAATAGATAATGCTAGGATTATGATTAAATACATAGATTAAAGACGTGCAAACTGTTCAAGTTTTCACGTATTTCAATTGAACACAGAAATATCGCAAAATTATGAAATATACTGAAAGGTGTTTAAAGTCAATATTCCATCAGCGCACTAGCGGAGTTAGTAATTTATATTTGTTAGGTCGTAATAAAAAAAGAAAATTTAGCATGCACATGCTTTAGGTTTTCAACAATTTGTTAACAGAAAGAAAGAAAGCACAAAGGATAAGTATCAAGAAAAAAAGGATCACCAAAGTGCACGAATTATAATGAAAAAGAAAAATCCCAACCGTCTTACCGACAGGTTTTCGCTGATAATTGTCTTTCACCTTTTCACTGGACTTAACCTGTAAAAGAAAAAAAAGAAGTACTGCGATATAAGTGTCAAGGCATTATGTTTACAATGTTATCAGTTTTGAATGTATAGTGTGATTATACTTTACAAGATTAGGATGGCTCAGCAATATCCGATTTCTTCGCAGATCCGTATCTTAGTACATACGGCATGAAACTCCTAATACAACTTTCATGTAGTGTATCATTACTACTCAAATATAAAACTCCCCAATATTGTTTGACCTAATCTGTCGCCTCCTACGATCCGTAGACAGATCTTTGCTAAATCCAGAAGTCTACGTGCACGCGGACGATGAGGTTGTCCAATGACATTAATGAGCACTTCAACTGTGGCACCCTGTCAAGCATTTTTATAAAATAATAGAACATATATTTACACTGTCGAAATAATCAATATAGATGTTACCTCAGTTTCAGTTATGTGCATCTTTTTATTCCTTTGCTTGAGACCTATATATATAGTATCTATATATATATAATAATATATATATATATATTATATATATATATATGTCAGAGTCACTAATAATAGCTTTCTAAATAAATAATATTATTTTGAAGTCTACTCATTGCGCGGTTTTCTCTAATAACATTTGCATTGTTCCAACTTATTTGAAGGGACGAACTCCACATTTCTGCATAAAGATTTAAATCTAGAATTCGATTACCGTAAACTTCAACTGTCACCCTTAATTAAACATATCTATTCTCTTAGAAATATAATCTCAGTTATGCTTACTTTGTTAGCCATCTACCTCTTGTCTTAGCTTTGGAAAGCAGATGATCATAAAATCACATCTAAATTAGGATATAAACGTGAAATCAACAGCATAGTCATTTGGTGAAGAATATGTGATAAATAAAAATATGGAAATTTTTTTTGCTAAGTTCCATTAATTATTTGCCGAGTAGATGTCAATATTATATATTTGACAATCAGCTGCTAAGGAGTTAATTTGAACTTGTGGATGATCCTTGCTGATTGAAACGTACTTTTCCATTACAAAGCAATGATTATGTACGGTTTGTTTGCACACTAAATCCTAATAATGTTAAGCAGTAGTCAGACACTTCCGAAGTAGAGCACGGCCTACTTCCTCTTTACGTCAAAAAACCACTTAGTTTTTGGTGCGTATATGCACGTTTGTGGTCTTAATTAACAGACTATATGTACGGTTGAACAAAATGTTTTATTCGCCAAGGATATATATAATATTGTGTGCGAATGCTCTCCATTGGAGCGGATATTGCTGTAATTTGTGTGAAGAGCAGGTGAAACTCTTATTAAGAGCCACAAATCAAATTGTTTTAGTTTTGATACTAAGGGTATATTACTCAAGCTTATTTTAATATTAATCCAATGTACTAAATTAAGCATTTGCTCCAAAATTTTGTCAGTCACTAATAAGAGGCTAAACAGCAGCCAGAGAGAAAGTTTATTCAATTAAGGTTCGATTATTCTTTTTCTTAAATCGCGAACTGTTTTCGCGGCGCTTAGGATTCATTTAATTCGTGGAGTTCGCTTACAGTCCAAAATATCAGACTTGGTGTATAAAATATAGTAATTAGTATCAAAATGCAAATTAAAATATAGCGTTATACACCATCCCACACATAGCGAAGCTTATACTACGAGAACACTAATAAGAAAACAGTATAAGATATAATGAGAATGAATGCAAGGGCGATTAATGAGAAGCGACGAATCTTACCCAATCCTATAGAGCCTTCTTGGAGTCGGGCGATTATGCGTCGGCGTAGCCCGCGAGGAGTTAAACATAGAGTTTATAGTAATAATAGTATAGTCAAAGATATAGTTTTGTAAATTAAAATTAAATAGGATTAATAAATAGCTCATAACTTTATTTATAACAGTTTTACTCATATGCCAAATGTTTATATACTAGCAAGGGAGTCTAAAAGTTGCCTTTTCTAAAAATCAAGGCAAGCCGAGAAAAGCTTAAGAAACTTGTGCTAATGTTCTCAATAAAGAGGATCCTCTAGTAACTAAGCTAGATGATTCTCATAATTAAACTGTGGCATTTCATACTTCTAACAATACAATGGCTTGTAGATGCACAAACTATTGAGAAATATAAAAAGCAAATGAATGCCAAAAAGAACAAGCATTGAAACGTACACAAAGAAAGATTACTCAAAGCTGTTTTTTTGCTCGTTGATGAAGCGCCCACACTCTTAAACCAGCGCATGAGGTTTCATGATCCTTCACGGTAAAGCCAAGCTTGAGGAAAGCGAAAAGCTCTCATTTATGCGCGCGCAGGCCTCGATGTATCGATGAAAGCGTCACTCACCTCTGATCTAATCCTTACAAAGCAATCCTCACGTGCTATGCATTCTTACAAAGAATTCAGGAAAACGAAAAGTCAAATTAATAAACTCTGTATTTCCGTTCTGTGGAAAAACAAATGCAGCATATTAAATTCCCTAATTTCAAATTGAGGCAGCTTTTGAATTTTGTAGCCCATAACTTTGCACTTAGATGTATATGATTACTTTTATAAATTCAACCTTAAGCCTTTCTTGTATCAAGCACCCAAATCTTTCATTAATCTACCGTTATATCACATTTGCCAGTATCTTTCACCACCACTATCTTTAAAAGGATAGCTGTTTAATTTCCGCCTTGATCTTGTGATATTCCTAGTTTAAAGAATTCAAAATCTCTCTACTGAACACCGTGGGAACTTAAAAGTTTATTCTTTGCTATTAATTTTTTATATTGTTTCATTGCCAATTAGTTTGACCTCATAACAATTTCAAAGTAGCTAATGCTTTTAAGCAACGATGTCTTGTAAATCGCTGTATCATACATACCCTTCATCAATTTAATCTGTCATCTGATGTTCTTCATTGTTAAAGTCCGAAACCACACCTCTACACTAATTCAACACAAAGGTTTGTTACTATGAATATACTATGCCCTAGACACAATTGTGCCTCTTAGCATCATCAATATGGTTGACAAACCTACAATGGTGTCGCAATGATCTTACTCTTCTACTAACAGTAATAAAAGTTAAATTAGCAACTCCACTCTAAAGCAATAAAGTTAAGTTATAATAACAATTTGCTACAGTATGGATAGCCCTCAAATTAAGGTACCACTTGTTTAGGATTTGCCCATTCGGCAGGCACAACTCAACACTAATTACTAACGTTTTTTTTCCTAATATTTTGTACCTAATATATTTCTTTTTTTAAAAGATTATTCATGCAATTTATTCTTTATGTTCTGTTTTTTTTTTCTTTCCTCAGAAGGTTTTAGAGTATTAAAAACAAAAAAAAAGGGTTGGTTGTTTGAGCACATATCAGAACCCCTCCTACTACGTGAAACAAATTAATTAATCGACGATATGTAAAAATTTATACTGCTCCAAAATAATAATAATAATAATAATAATAATTTTACCACTTTTGGTTGGAATTTGCGGAGGAGGTGAAGGCGGAGAGGATGGGCACGCGGGCGGGGGAACTGTGAGGCGCAGGCGAGAGGGTGGCACCTGCGTAGCGATGCGAGGATCAGTGAGGAACGGTGAGGCGCAGGCGAGAGGGTGGCGATGCGTAGCGATGCGAGGATCGGTGAGGAACTATGAGGCGCAGGCGAGAGGGTGGCGCCTGGGTAGCGATGCGAGGATCGGTGAGGAACAGTGAGGCGCAGGCGAGAGGGTGGCGCTTGCGTAGCGATGCGAGAATCGGTGAAGCGCAGGCGAGGGAAGGGAACGGTGAGCATGCGGGTTTGAAGCAGAGACCAAAAAGGACCAAAAAGGGTTTTTTTGAAGATGGGCGGCGTAAGGTTTTCTGAAGAGGGTTTCTCTTTTTGCCTTGCGCGCGAAGCGAAAAGTTCCCGCCTGTACATATTAGCTGGCGTTTATTTTTTATCAAATTTTGATGTGACCTGCCGCCAGCTTTTGCAAACAAATAAAAATAAATTTTATAATTATTTAAATAAAGGCAGTTATATAAAAGTGCCACTAATAACTTATTATTGTTGGCATTTTTTCTAAAAGCCACTAAACAAGTGCCACTAAATATGATATTTGGTGTAGTGTATACTTGCTTATTTTTAATTAATCACTTTATTTAAGAATAATATAAGAACCAAATACTATTGAATTTAAAAAGATTTTGCATATTAACATCGAAAAATTACACATATATAATATCATTTCTCGATTAAAATTAACTTCATCAGCCCACATAATACCACATTATTATTTGAAAAAAGTTCAATTTGCCCGCTTATGATTTAGTGCACTTTCAGTTTGGTATTCTATGGTTTGAAATATCTCACTTTGCTATTTTGTGGTTTTACTTTTTTTTCGCCATTAAAACTGTGATTAAATATAGGATGCTAAATTGATATATTTTACAAACCATAGGATGCCTAATGAAAATATAGGTTGTTATCATATGGTTTGTAAAATATATTAATTTACTACCCTACTATTTATAAATTTTGTCAATTTAGTACTCTATTTAACAACCGGTCTTAATAGCATGATAAAAAAATAAAAAAGTTAATAGAATAACAAGTGAAACATTTTAAGTCTGAGCATACTAAACTGAAAATGCACTTAAAGTTTTTTCTTATTATTTGTAAAAAGATGTAATTAAGTGCAAATTGATCCGACAATCTTAATCGACCTAAAAAGAATTTTTTTTTTTATATTATTTATAAATTTATAGTGACAAAAGTTATATTGATAATTTTAAAGGAATATATTTTATTTTATAATTTCTAGGGACCACGTTGCAAATTATTCCTAAAAATTAATAAAATAAAAAGATTTTAAAAAAAAATCTATAATGTAATTATTAGAGTATCGGGTAGTAGTGCAAATAACCCTATAAACGATTGGACCGCTTGATTTATTTGGCTGGGTGAATTAATGCATGTCTCCAGGTCTCACCAATACGCGTCCCCTCAGCCCATACACGTGCCACCCTCCTGTGCTGCCGAGCTTCCAACTTTAAAGCCCCTCTCGCTTTGCATGCTCGACGCCTCCCCCTCCCCCTCTCTCTCTCTCTCTCTCTCTCTCTCTCTCTCTCTCTCTCTCTCTCTTCTTGTCCCATATGCTCCGCTCATCTCTTCTTGCTTTCCCTAGCCTGCTGTTAGCTTAATTTCTTGGTACCACCGTGAGGTAAGGGCCTCCCTCTTCCCACAACCCCTATTGTTTTCGTTCCCTACTCCTATTTCCTTTGGCCATACTAATTTGTTTTTGCGTAATGGATTATTATTATTGCATTAAATATGTAATTTAGTTACTTTTTGCCCGGGGTCCTTTTATGATTTAAAACTCAATGGGAAAGTGTCCAAATTTTTTTAAAAAAAAACTTTGATGCCATAGTATGCCAGATCCGTCACAAATATAAGAAATTCACTATTTATACGGACAGAGTCTCTCCTGTATTTGTACGGCGTCGCACAAGTACAAGATACTGTTGAAACTTTATAAGAAACTAAGATCGTACCTTCTGTCATGATTTCGATTTCAAAACCTGAATGGTTGACGGCGATCCTTGCTTGTGGTTCGTCCTCGTTCGCGATTTGCAAAAAGACAGGACGTTTCGAGTCTAATTCTCTTATCCCCGGAGATAGAGCCGTCGTAAACAATTGAATTAGTGTTAGACCGAGACTCCTATATGTTATATATTTATATATAACTTAATGTAATAATGTTAAATCACGTCCGCCATCAAGGACATGTCCAGATACATCATAACCGTAAGATCTACCGTATCTTTATAGGTGAACTTAAATAGATTGACTGTATTTTTATGGATCGCCTTAAATATATCAGTGGGGCACATCCAACATTCTCCCACTTGGCCTAAAAATATATTCATTACCGTATAGGGGATACAAAACTTTATTAGGTACCAACTAAGTTATACAGTCAAAATCTCCCACTCGACTAAGAAATCACAATACTTTGATCATACCGGTTATGCCCCAAAATATTAACACTTCCTTCCATGTATCAAAAACACGAATTCCTTAATCAAATAACTTTATGAGTTACAACCGTATGAACTTATTATAAGTTCAACTCAAAGTCCCACTTTAGTGCACAATAATATTTTAATGTACAAAAGATAACTTTATGCCCATATGTGCAAAAATCAAAATATGTTCTTACTCAAATAAAAATAGTCTTTAAAGTCTGTATACAAGAAAAAAATATTTAAACTGTAAATGGACGCAAGATACCCATATAATGAATATGATCCTTGAATTTGTTTGCCGGCAATGCTTTAGTCATAGGATCAGCAATCATCATCTCGGTCCCAATATGTTGGATATCGACTTTTTTCTTGTCGTATTCTTTCACAGTAAGATACTTTATATCGATATGTTTGTTGCGATCTATAATTCGACGATTCTTGGCAAAGAACACTGCAGCAGAATTGTCGCAATAAATCTTAATTGGCCTTGAGAAAGAGTCGACAACTCTCAAACCTGAGATAAAATTTCTCAGCCATAAATTCTGTGACGAAGTCTCATAGCAAGCGATAAACTTTGCCTCCATAGTGGATGTAGCAACTGTATCTTGCTTTGTACTCCTCCAAGATATAGCACCTTGAGTAAATAAGAAAATATATCCTGATGTGGACTTTCTAGAATCCACGCATCCAGCAAAATCAGAGTCCGAATATCCAACCACCTCAAGATGGTCAGAATGTCTGTAGGTGAGCATATAGTCATTTGTTCCTTGTAAATATCTCATAACCTTCTTTGCAGCTATCACGCCCCGAGACCGCTACTAATTTGGTCTGGTTCGGGCGCGATGAACAGACGCCGAACGAACAGCACCTCCCTTGTCCGTTCAAGGCTAAGCAACGAGATCATGTACAAGAATTTGCCAGGAAAAAATATTCATGACATACACGATCAACAAGAGCATCACAAGTGCTAACAAGTAAAAGCAAGAACCACAAGTGTACAACAAGTGAATAAAGAGAGATATTCTAGCTATTATAACCATTCAACATTAATTCTTTTAATTACATTTCCATCTCCCAAAATGTAATACATATTCATGTCCAAAATACATAAGTAGCTCCCCAATATCTATACAAAATATACATCATATGTCTCTAGTACACGAGGGTACTCTAATGCAGATAGGAAGCTACTAACTACCTAGGGCGCTATGCCCTTACCGCGGTCCTCGCCCGGCGAACTCGTACTCGGCCCTGCAATAAAGTAGGGTGAGAACTATATAAATATAGTTCCTAGTGGGTTCGGCCGTCGACTCCGCTGATTTTCCCACTAGGTCTAAGTAGACACGGATAGATAGATAGATAGATAGATAGGTAGATATAAACTGCAACTATATTCTACCATACCTTCAATGATAAGCAATGCATGCAATGTCATTTTGCAATAATTTTACTATCTTGCTAATATGATGTCATGAGTATATATGCAATATAATTATGCAATCTACCAACATGCACTATGTCTACTCAGGTATGAATGCAATTCTACTATGCTATTCATACTCTTTACTCAATCACTTGGCTAACCCGAAGGTTCGTCACGACTCACTCTCAATCTCATAGGTGAGGAGAAGTTGACTCGTACACCGAGACCGTCTGTGGGACAACTACGTTTGCCCCTATCGTGAAGTACTCCGGAGACCACTACTTGAGTGGAGCGACCACCTCAAGTATAAAACAGACTAATGAGTATGATCCAATCCTCACAAGAGGATACCCTATCTACAAGGGTTATAGTGCCTCTGCTGCACAGTTCATAATACACAATTCATTACTCGGGAAGTCTTCTATCCCTAGAATCATGTCATGTTTACTACTCTAGATTTGATGCCACCCGTTCAATCATTGTAGTACAGGTTTTCTACTAGTTGACATGCCACTTGTTCATGTTTAGTGTTGCTGCTACACTAAGCCAAATGCCACTCTTCTAGGCTATTGCATGTCCAAGTTCATTTCTTTATGCCACTATAGGATTCCATGTCACAAGACCCAATCCTCATGCATCCCTAGTCCATGTGTCAAGCTTACAATGCTACACTATTAAGAAAGCATGTAAGGAATTAGAATTGCGATTATCTACTAATCCTACAAGCATAATGTCAATATATGAATATGATCAACATATAGAACTTAGACATAAAAAGATTCCCAGCTGCTTCAGGATGGACACCCGCCACCTTCTTATGCTACCAAAAGGCTAGGGTTCCGATTTCGTGATTTTTAGATGCTTTCTCGGCGTTCAAGGCGAAAATGAAGCCAAAAATGGATTTTTCGCCAATATCTCTTCGTAGCCTCGACGAATGCTCAAACCGAGTGCACGAATGCATTCGGGGACCTAACAATTAGGTTAGAGAGAGGTCAATTGTAACACACTGGACCTTTGCAAATTGCGAGGTTCGACTGATTGGCTGTGTTCTGAGCTTTTCCAGATTTTTCTGGTGGGTCGTTGACTGTGTTCCGACCTATGGCACGTGTCCCGAGATTTGTGGTACAAAGCCTTGCACCAAAACTCAAAAAAAGGGGATTTGGCTGACTCTCGGATTGAGTTCTGGCGGGCTTGTACCGGTACAAGGTTGTGCTTGTACCGGTACAAGGTTGATGGTTGTACCGGTACAGCCATCGGAGTTTGTACCGGTACAGAGCCGCAGAGCCCAGCAACCCGAGCCTCGCGTTTGGATTTCGTGGACCTTGTACCGGTACAAGGCGGCAGACTTCGCACAATTCGAAACTGCAGGGGTGTTTTTGCTTTTGTAGCACTTCTATTAGAACCCCCACGCCCCTAGGGCATTCCCCTGAGCTGAGAACTCTGGGATTTGAAGTAGGGGAGTTCCTCCTTGCTCTCTTGGTGATTTGGTCCCTCTCTTTGGATTTTTCTTGGATTAATCTCTCTTTTTTCCCTTTTGGTGCTATTTCACCATGATTGAAGCCAAGAGCTTGGATTTGGGGCCTTGTTGAGNCCACTACTTGAGTGGAGCGACCACCTCAAGTATAAAACAGACTAGTGAGTATGATCCAATCCTCACAAGAGGATACCCTATCTACAAGGGTTATAGTGCCTCTGCTGCACAGTTCATAATACACAATTCATTACTCGGGAAGTCTTCTATCCCTAGAATCATGTCATGTTTACTACTCTAGATTTGATGCCACCCGTTCAATCATTGTAGTACAGGTTTTCTACTAGTTGACATGCCACTTGTTCATTTTTAGTGTTGCTGCTACACTAACCCAAATGTCACTCTTCTAGGCTATTACATGTCCAAGTTCATTTCTTTATGCCACTATAGAATTCCATGTCACAAGACCCAATCCTCATGCATCCCTAGTCCATGTGTCAAGCTTACAATGCTACACTACTAAGAAAGCATGTAAGGAATTAGAATTGCGATTATCTACTAATTCTACAAGCATAATGTCAATATATGAATATGATCAACATATAGAACTTAGACATAAAAAGAATCCCGGCTGCTTCGGGATGGACACCACCCACCTTCTTATGCTACCAAAAGGCTAGGGTTTCGATTTCGTGATTTTTAGATGCTTTCTCGGCGTTCCAGGCGAAAACAAAGCCAAAAATGGGTTTTTCGCCAATATCTCTTCGTAGCCTCGACGAATGCTCAAACCGAGTGCACGAATGCATTCGGGGACCTAACAATTAGGTTAGAGAGAGGTCAATTGTAACACACTGGATCTTTACAAATTGCGAGGTTCGAGTGATTGGCTGTGTTCTGAGCTTTTCCAGATTTTTCTGGTGGGTCGTTGACTGTGTTCCGACTTATGGCACGTGTCCAGAGATTTGTGGTACAAAGCCTTGCACCAAAACTCGAAAAAAGGGGATTTGGCTGACTCTCGGATTGAGTTCTGGCGGGCTTGTACCGGTACAAGGTTGTGCTTGTACCGGTACAAGGTTGATGGTTGTACCGGTACAGCCATCGGAGCTTGTACCGGTACAGAGCCGCAGAGCCCAGCAACCCGAGCCTCGGGTTTGGATTTCGTGGACCTTGTACCGGTACAAGGGCCCGTGTACCGGTACAAGGCGGCAGACTTCGCACAGTTCGAAACTGCAGGGGTGTTTTTGCTTTTGTAGCACTTCTATTAGAACCCCCACGCCCCTAGGGCATTCCCCTGAGCTGAAAACTCTGGGATTTGAGGTAGGGGAGTTCCTCCTTGCTCTCTTGGTGATTTGGTCCCTTTCTTTTGAATTTTTCTTGGATTAATCTCTCTTTTTTCCCTTTAGGTGCTATTTCACCATGGTTGAAGCCAAGAGCTTGGATTTGGGGCCTTGTTAAGGGAAGAACTTGGGACTTAGAGTATTTAGAGCTTGACTTAAAGCTTCCAAGAGGTAATCCACTTGTTCTCTTCCTCTAAAATAGAGTTTTATTGAGGATTTTGTGATGAAACCCTAGATTGAGACTTAGGGTTCAATTTTGGGGCTTTTTGATCTAGGGCTTTTGGAACTAGATTTTTTGGATTAGAACCCTCCTTTGGGTTAGATTGAAAGGATCCTAGCATTCTTTTGGAGCTTGAGAGAGATTTTCCACTCCTTAGGTGAGTTTTTAACCCTTTTGCTATAATTGTTAATGTTTGATCTTATAGTTGATCGTAATGCCCGTGTATCTCTTCGCTCAATACTTTTAGGGTATTTTGAGACTCGTGGACAACTTCGTTCGGCGAAACGAGGCCCTACTCGACGGTTCGGTGGGTTTGACCTAGCCACACAATGAGAAATTCTCATTTGTGATGAATTAAGTATCATTAATTAAAAAAGCATGCATAATCATGTTAGATATATTTATTGTGAATTTTAGGATGCTTAATATGCCTATGTTATGTGTAAGGAAAGTTTGGACCTCCATATAGTAGAGAACTAGCATGTGGTACTCGCATATGTTTGGCATCCTATTGAGATTTGGAATCATAAATCCTATTGTGAAAATGAGCATCTTTTGCATGCATTTAAAGTTATTCCTATATTGAACTTAAAGGTTCTTGGTAAGCCATAAAGAGGCTCGGGGACTTGTGCTATTTGTGAATAATTGGGCTAATGTCATGAAGGGGCATCGAGCTCGGGTCATGTGTGAACCTAGTGGATAGTGCCATTGAGAGAGTTGGATATACTTGTTCCTTAAAATGTCTAAGTGTCATAAAGGGGCACAAGACTTAGTAGTATTGGAACTTCATGTTGTGACTTAAACTAGATCTTCGGGATGCTAGTGACTATACCATGTTAGAGACATGAGGATTGGATACTTGAGACTTGGACTATGCTTGCTTGCCATTTGTGCTCATTCGCACATGCTTGTGAGGGTCGCTCCCTACAAGCCGGCACTCCGGAGTTAGCCTACGCGACTTTTGTTCGCTCGTGCGGTATTGAGAAGCCTACGGGGTCGAGTGGGACAGACACATTCCAAGAGTAGGGATGTCGGGCTACCACAGGCACTTAGGCGGCACAAGCTGGACTACCTTGGGTAGGTCCCTAATTGGAAATGGAAACCGACACAATGTTGAGTGTGTGATAATCACTACTAGACAGAGAGTAGTAGCTGGATTACTTGGACTTGCTTCTAGCATAGATGTGGACATTTGGGTATTCATACATACATGTAGTATGCTAGGAGATGTTGTTTATTGCATCCTTATATGCATTGTAGTCATGACCAAGTATTACTTTCATATCTGTATAAAGTAAAGCATGATATTACTTGTGAACATATATATCCATGACAAGATAAAGTCGCATTAGGAATGCCATGTTTAATTGCAAGTTGTAGCTTAGCATCCTAATTATTATGCTTTCTAATATGCAATTTACTCGTTACTCTTATTGTTAGACTTACCCTTTTCTTTGGGGCCTAGTGGTGCACTGAGCTGAGGTCAGTAATTGCCCACTGGGAACTATAAATTATAGTTCTCACGCCCTCTTTTTCTCGATGTTTTTCAGAGCCTTCCACGCAGGGTGAGGCCAGGGATCGCGGGAAGGGAGTTGCTTCGAGCTAGCTTCCTTCGAGGACGAGTTGCTAGGTGGTCTACCTCTCGATATATATTTTATTTTTGCGAGAGGTTGAGGGTTTTACCAGTGTACTAGAGACCACCATTTTTGTACTTTTGAGACTGATAGTGTACTACTTATGGTTTCTTTTATTGTCTAGCTTTATTTCTTTACTTTGGTGTAGATGATAGAACTCTACTCGCTCTGATATCATTAGTTGCTAGTTATTTTACTTCTTTTTATTTGTTCTATCTTTTGCTTTACTTTCGCTTTTTATTGTAGACGCCTTATATGTGTAGACATATGGCGGGTCTGGGCACGCTACCGAGAGGGCCTCCGCCGGTCCCGAGGCGTGACATCAATTGAGATCAAAACCCCTTATCTTTAAAAACCCCAATTTGGATGCCCTAGATCTCCATTATTGCAAAATGCCACCTACAAGCATTTACTCTTGCAATCAATGAGATCAACAACTCCTAGAGCACCATTAAATTCCATCTAGTAAGGTTTAAAACCCAATTCTAGTAATCTACCATGGGAGAGCTCAAAAGCTTACCTCTACAAGCTTTCCTCTCCAAGCTAAGGAAGAATATGACAATAGAGATCCTTTCCTTTGTCTCCTTCTCCTTCCTCTTCTTCTTCTTCTCCTTCTTCTTCTTCTTCTTCTTCTTTTCCTTCCTCTTCTTCTTTTCCTTTTAGAGAGAGAGAGGGAGAAAGTGTGTATGTGTGAGGGAAAGTGAGAGAGAAGAGAGGGAAATCCCTCTTTTAGCCCCTCACTTGTAACAATATCCCAATGGCCCTCTCCACTTTGCTTCTCTTGCCCTGCCCAGACTGGGCAGTTTTCGGGTGCCGGGACCGGTCCCTCTATGGGAGGACCGGTCCCTGAGAGCTGCCTCACATGCAAAGCTCTCAGGCCAGCCCTTTCATGCGTACGGGGACCAGTCCTTCACTGGGAGACCGGTCCTCGAGGGTCCGGTCTCCTGCCAAGAGACCGGTCCCCAAGAGCAAAACTCTGCGCAGAGCCCTTTGCTTTGCCTTGCACGCGTGCGGGGACCGGTCTCTCCCTCCAGGGACCGGTCCCTGAGAGCAAGACTTCTGGCAGACAGCAGTCTGCTTACCTCTACGCATATGGGGACCGGTCTTTCCCACCAGGGACCGGTCCCCGAGAGCAACATTTGCGCACAGAGCCTCCCTGCCGCATTCTCTGCTTACGGGGACCGGTCTCTCCCACCAGGGACCGATCCCCGAGAGCAAAATTGCAACTTGTGCAGATTTGCACAACTTGCTCTCGAGACCATTTATAATGCACTTTTTGCCTTTTGGACATCTTCGGCCTTTCCGAAGCATACCAACATGACCCTTGGTCGATTTTAAACGAAGTCCAACTCTCGCATTTCGAGAATTTACTTCCTTACATCCTCCCCTCCTAAAAACGAGTTTCGTCCTCGAAACTAACTCAACTCAATAAACTCATACCTCAACTCAATTCTTCGAAGAGATGAGGATGATGCACTTTTATCGCATCCTCAAGTTCCCACGTGGCTTCATGATCGTTGTGACTAGTCCACCGAACCTTGAGTAGGGGATTTCGTGATTTCTCAATTTCCGCACTTCTTGAGCAATAATCATCACCGGAAACTCTTCATAGCTCATGTCTTCTTGCAATTCCGGCGGCTCATATGACAATACATGCTCGGGATCGTGAATGTACTTACGAAGGTTGGAAACGTGAAATACGTTGTGCACATTCGCAAGCTTCGGCGATAATGCAAGCCGGTATGCCACTGCTCCAATGCGTTCCAACACTTCATACGGTCCAATATAACGAGGACTCAGTTTTCCTCGAACTCCGAACCGTCTCACACCCCTTATGGGTGAAACCTTCAAGAAGACGCGGTCACCCACCGTGAATTCTAAGTCTCAACGGCGCTTGTTCGCATAGCTCTTCTGTCTTGACTGCGCCGTAAGCAATCTTTGACGGGGAAGGCAGACTTTCTCCTCCGCCTCCCATAACACATCAGGACCCCATGCCACTCGCTCGCCTACATCACTCCAATGTATAGGAGATCGACACTTCTGCCCATAGAGAGCCTCGAACGGTGCCATCCCTATACTTGCTTGATAACTGTTGTTGTAGGCGAACTCGGCCATCGGTAAGTGCTCGGGCCAACTTCCATTATAGTCGATCACACACGCCCGCAGCATATCCTCCAAGATCTGAATGGTTCTCTCCGACTGCCCATCAGTTTGAGGATGGAATGTGGTGCTGAAATCAAGGCGTGTACCGAGCGCTTCCTGCAGGCTTTTCCAAAAATGCGAGGTGAAGCGGTGGTCTCGATCCGACACGATCGACTTCGGAACCCCGTGTAATCTCACAATCTCATCGAGATACACCTGTGCTAACTTGTCAGCTGACCATGTAGTGTGGATCGGTATTAAATGTGCCGACTTGGTCAAATGATCCAAAACTACCCAGATAGCATCATGGCCTCCCACCGACCGGAGTAATCCGACCACAAAGTCCATGGATATGTCCTCCCATTTCCAAACAGGGACAGGCAAGCTTTGGAGCTTTCCTGCTGGAAATCGGCGCTCCGCCTTGCCTTGTTGACATGTAAGGCATTGCGCCACATAGCTTCCGATATCGGCTTTCATTCCCGACCACCAATAGTGCATCTTCAAATCATGGTACATCTTGGTGCCGCCCAGTTGGTCACTATAGGGAGATCGATGCGCTTCTTGCAAAATTAGCTTCCGGACTTCCTCATTTTTCGATATGCACCAACGGTTTTGAAACTAAAGTGCACCCTCGGCGTCTACGCTGAAATCGCCGCCACATCCACTCTCGATGTCTCGCTGCACCTTTTGGTGATTCGGGTCTGCGGGTTGCAACCCCTTAATCCTCTCGAGCAAGGTCGGTTGGACAACGAGAGCCATAAGCATAGATGGAATCTCCGGGGCCACAATTTAAAGATTCATCTACCCCATTTCTCTCCACAACGGCTTTTGATGTGTGACCAACATAGCCAGATTCTCCGCTGATTTCCTGCTAAGCGCGTCGGCCACCACATTCGCTTTCCCAGGATGGTAAAGGATAGTAACATCGTAATCCTTTAACAACTCCAACCACCGCCGCTGACGCATATTGAGCTCCTTCTGAGTAAACAAGTACTTTAAGCTCTTGTGGTCTGTATAGATCTCACAATACGCACCATACAAATAATGTCTCCATAACTTGAGAGCAAACACCACCGTGGCTAGCTCTAAGTCGTGGACAGGGTAGTTCTTCTCATAGCTCTTCTACTGTAATATACTGAATCTGGGCCTATTAACAAGTTCGAATGTGGGAAATGGTAAATGACACTACCCTACGTATTCTAAAGGGTTTAGACAAGTTTTTGGATAAGTTAGAGGAGTGATTGAACGGCCGGAAGTAAGAAAGTGCATTACTGGCGAAATTTTGCATGGTGTACCAGTACAGCCATCATCGTGTACCGGTACGCAGTGCCAGATACGTGGCAGCAAGGCTATTTCGGTAAATTCACATCTTGTCTCTATCCATATCACCCCAGCACGACCCCTGGACCCTTGTGGATGATGCTAGAGCTCTGAGAAGCAGCCTTGCACCTCTCTTACTCTCTCACTCTAGAATTTTTTTCTCTCTCTACATAGAATCAACGATTTAGCTCGATTTCGTCGCCTCGCTTGTTCTTCGCTGCTTGCGAGTATCGCTGAGCCTTTGTGGACGTGTGAGAGGGTATTTTGGAAGGTTTTTTCGCAGCACCAAACCAGTAGGTTGTTGGTTGGAAGCTTGGTAAGGTAATCGACTCATTTTTTCCCTAATCGAAGCTTTATTCGTGGTTTCTAGCTGAGTTTGGTTTTTGTGGTTTCTAGCTGAAGGAAAAGGGGGATTTGCTACTGCTGTAACAGGGTCAGATATTGTAGCTTAGCTCAGTTGGGACTGAGTTTATGATTTATGAAGGTAAACTACTTTTTTTTTTCATTGTTTGGGCTCGAATTCGACGATAAAAGGCTGATTTTGGGATCGTGGCTCGCAGCAGGTTTCCGAATTAAATTGAGCTTAATTGGTGACCTTTGGGACTGGTTTAGAAGGTGTTCTAACCTGAGGTAAACAGGAATTTGTATTAGAAACCTGATTTCGCAAGATTCCGGCTTTATTAGCTAGTAAATAAGTGTTTTGATGCCGTTTGGCGATTGTTCGCAGCGAGATTGAGATTGACCTTTCAGATTATCTTTGGCTGATATGTGAGAGCAATTAGAGGCTTAACTTGAGGTACTAAACTAGCCCAAAACAGGGATTCAAACTATTACTTTGTACTAAGGACAATTTATGCCGAAATTGGACATTTCGGTCGTAGTTTTGATACATTTTTCGTGTTTCATTTTCAGCAGAGTTGGGGCTCCGTTGAGTTGAGTTTCGGGACTTCTTGCGGCTGGATTGAGCTTAGTGATAGGTGGGTCGGACCTTCCCGAAATGGGTGAATTCCCTCTATGTCTCCTTTAACATTTGAGTTGAAGTTATTTCATATTCATATGAATATATGTATAGTTTAAGGCATTGAGACATACACTGATATGTAGATCATATCGGAAATGATAGCATCTTTAAATGATAATGAAAGATTCATGACTTGTCCATTCTACATGGTTACTTGTTAAGTACTATGGATTCATGATACTAGTAGCTTGCATATGCAATTTGGCTTGATGTTATCCACGAGGATAGAATGGTAAATTCGTGAATGGACTAATTAGTCCTGTTGAACAACAATGAGACTGATGTACTTAGGATTGAGCTATGCAATGTTATATAACAAGTATAATGGCTAAACTCTGAAAGATCAAGTAAAGGCTTGTGTTTGCATATGCATTCCTAATTGTAGAATGAATGGCATGGAGATCATGTGAAAAGTATTTTATCGTTTGTATTCCTTGCTTGTGTTACTCTGTTAGTTTCTACATTCACATGATAGATTCATATTGTGGTGTATATTCTAGTAAGTAACTAGAAGTTTATATGATAGCATAATGGAATGATATACAACTGAATATAATCTAGTAGATAACTAGATTTAAATATGATGACATACTTGTATAGTCAAGTAGAGGTGATTGTGTTATATTTGTTTGCTTCACGTAATAGAAGTTTATATTGAACTTCAGGTTATGTGCCAGGAGTCTATAAACGGAACCTTAATAAACCACTTTCCTTATGTGTAAGGAGTAGTGAGAGATTGTGAGTGACTGACCAGGTATAGCCTGATAGAATCACTAGTGTGATGTAAAGCTTTAACTTGTCGAGTTGTATTAACGACTGGTAGAATCTTATCAACAAGTTGTTGATAGTGACTTATGATTGGGTACGACAGTGCCGACCTTGGGTCGAGTTGAGATTCCATGTCAGAGACATGATGCTGTTGAGATATTTGTACCCTGGACTATAGCTAGCATGCCATTATGCTTTTTCGTACATGCTTGCGGGGGTCGCGCCCCCCAAGCCCCGCGTTCCGGAGTGGCTTGAGTTGAGATTCCATGTCAGGGACTGGTACTGTGGACTACGACTTGCATGCCATTGTGCGCGTTTGCACATGCTTGCGGGGTCGCTTCCCCCCAAGCCAGCACTCCCGAACAGCTTAGCCACAGATGCTCACAAATGTACGAAGTGAGCGCCGAAATGGAATGCCGTGGGGGAGGCTCATCCTTAGAGTGGGGATATTGACTACCACGGGGCCATTAGGCACGGCGCGGCTTGAACTTACCTTGTGTAAGTCCATTGGAAATTTGGTTATATTAAGTACTTTAACCTTAGCTGGACAGAGTAGTAAAGTTACTATATGTCTTGGGTTAAGTGAACTTATTGATGAACAGACTAGAAAGTTGACATCTAGAGTGAGCTTAGTGCGGAATAACCTAGAAGTTGACATCATGTTTGGTTAGCGACATAAAGAATGTTTCATTCTTGTTAATGTAGAAAGTAATTACCGTTTGCCTAGTGATCGAATTTGACAATTTTTAATGGCCCATTTAATGGCCCATCACTAGCAAGTTTAATGACATCATTTACCTTTAATGACATCATTTACCTTAGGCCATTAAATTGGGTTATCATTTGCCTAGTGATCGAATGAGCTCAAAATCAATAAATTTCAATGGCCGTAGTGAGCCGTTTGCAAGTTTAATGGTGTAGAAATATCCAAATCACGTGAAATTTTGATAAAAAATTCTTTATACTATATAAAACAAGATCAATATCTTTGATTTAAAATTTTAATGTCATATTATTACATTTTGTAAGATTTTTATTTTCAGCCGTTGATTTTGAGCCCCTTTGTTCACTAGGCAAATGATATCGTAAAATCATAAAATTTATTTTCTAGGTACTTCAAATACTCTAGATCAAGTTTAACGGAGCCGATCAACGATTCGAAAGTCGCAACATCGAAAATGAGCTGAAAGCACGGAAGGCTCCGTGCTTCCGATAGCATAGTAGCCTCACTCTCTCTCTCTCTCTCTCTCTCTCTATATATATATATATATATATCTTAATGAGTCCATTTATAGTTGTCTAGCCTCATACAATCGGTTTAACATTTGTAACTACGATGAGAAAAACACAAAAATATTTGATCTTAGAAAAGAATATAAAAATAAGAAGAAAAATAATGGGTCGAATTTGCTTAAGTTGAATTTAGCCTGTCTTCGGCTTAGATAGTCTTTTCGAATACGGTTTCAAATCTCCATTTTGTGGAATGTAGTTCTCACACTAAAATTTTAACAATTTGTAACTGCCATAGAAAATCATAGATTTAAACTTGTCCTTTTGCAATATTCTTGAATATTCATTTTGTTTTTGTGCATTGATTTTTGAGTCTTTTCCCTTTTTACTTACGCAGCTTTGCTTCGAAATATAGTAAGCTGAGATGTGCCAATAGTCTGCAGTTACAGTCTTGCTACTTATCCACAACAGCTTTATGTGCAGACAGGAATCACAGAATAGGCAAATTTACTGGACCGCTACTCCACCCTCATAATCTAGCCAAACACTGTTGAGGCTTATAAGGAAATATAGAATATTTGATTGGAGAGAGCTCTGATGGAGCAAGAGATCCATCATGCCTTACCCACCACCAGTGCTGCTGGTAGCACCAGCACCACCACCGCACTTCCACAAGAGGAATGGAAAAAGTACGACCAAGATAAGGAAGGCGATAACAGTAACCATCTTCTCGCTCTTTCTACTCCCATAGGGTGGATCGTCAAGATGGTAGCATGCCAGGTGGAGCTCGTTACCACTGCTATCCTCAACCTTGCTGAACCATTTGTTGCCCCCCTCTCCAAGCGCCAGAATGCCCCTTCTCGTGCCGTCCACCGCAGTGCCGCCACCCTCCACCAAATATCCTTCGGCCTCCTTGGAGCTGCCTGCACAAGTGTCATGCTCATTGGTGTCATGGTGGTTGCTGTGCTACTCAGTCTTAGCCTTGTCAAGCTTTTGATCGACGAGCCCGTGCATGTACGCCAGACCCTATACTTTGACTACACGCAACCGCACCCTAATACAGTTATTGCGCTCGGTGGGCCCAAGACGAGGATGGTCCCGACTAGACATACTACTCATGTTTTGCTCAACATGCTCATGCCAGAATCCAACCACAATCACAAGATCGGTATTTTCCAGGCGAGTCTGTTGTTTCTTGTCTTAGTTTTTCTGCTAGTCATTTATGATAATTTCCTCTCGTAAGTGCGATATAAATTTGTCCATAGGTAACAGCAGAGGCCATCGCATCTAATGGCGATGTTATAGAAGCATCAAGCCAACCATGTATGTTGAGGTACCGAAGCCTCCCTGTTCGACTAATGCGGACGATGTTGATGGGTGTTCCTCTTTTGGCCGGTGTGTCCAGTGAAACCCAGAAGATAACTATGGAGATACTTAGATACAAGGAAAGACAACCCAAAACTGAGCTGATCAGGGTAAGTCTACGACCAAGAGCTGGCACCACGGATCTACCACAGTTATATGAAGCAGATATTGTCATCAGAACACAGCTCCCATGGGGAAAAGAATTCATGTACAACTGGAGGTGGACCTTCTACGTTTGGACATCATTTTACATGTACATAGTGCTTCTGATTGTTTTGATATGCTGTTATAAGCCATCAATTTTTCCGACGGTCAGAAGCACTAACAGAGTAGATCATAAGCCTCCAGAAACTGAGACGGGGCTCCGGAACAACGACAGAAAAGACGAAGGAATATCTGATGAGCTTTCTACTACTATGAAGAAGTGGCGAGAGCGGCGGATGAAGAGGAAGGCAGCAGCACCGATGCTACTGAATATGCGGTTGCCAGAGCTTGCTGAGGGTTCCGCCTCGAGCAGTGCTGGGATGGAGCCAATAGAGGCAAGCGAGGTGATAGACGACTACAGTGACTTTGCAGCATCCGAGTCCTCGATTGCCTACGAGTCCTCGAAGTGTTTTGGAGATTAAGCTGATCCAACTTTCGTGTACGTGATCCACTTGTGCTGTGCTGAACCCTTCAATGACTGGAACATGTATATATATGTGTGACTTCAGTATTCAACCTCTCTCTCCCTCTCTAGTTTTTTTTTTTTGGGTTTGGTTTTCTGAACTGAGGCTCTTTTTATGGGCTGTGTAGGTGTGTATAGCTCCAGAACGCCTTCCAGAATCCCTTTCTCATGCATGCTGCTTTTAGTTTCCTTTATCGGTTCTTTATTTAACTGATTCATGTGATGGATTTTTATGTATTGTAAAGCTTTGCTTAATGCTAGCAAAGTTGAAAGACTTGCTATAGAGCCTGTAAAGTATATGTGAAATTATGTGACTATGCAAACATGCGGAAGGCAGAACAGTAATGCATACTTCCGGCCAATATTGGCTATTAACTTAAAATTAAGGTATTCTGAATAATCCCATTGGTACTGAAACCATTAAAAGAACACCCAATAACTTACTGGCTACTGTGAAGTTTTCGCAACTCAATCATGTATGATGTTGAAGATTCGCCTAAGAGTAGTGTGAAATAACCGTTGTACTCTAAAAGCTTAAGCTGTTAAAGAACAGTGTTTAAATATTTTTATATTTAACACTCCGTTGTACTCTAAAAGCTTAAGCTTTTAGAGAACGGTGTTTTAAACATGTTTATATTTAACAAGTAGCTCCGCCGACTGGAACACTTAGACGTTCTGAGAAGAAATATTTGAATATCAATCTCATCGATCTCATAAGTATTATACCAAATCCGTAGGGCGAGGAGCTAAAGGAGGAATCCGCCCAAGGGGCTCGCATCTGATAAGCCTCAAGAATGCCAATATTAGTAAGGATAGCACGGAAATGGAGCTATATTCCCCCGAGCCAAGTGTAGTATGCATGAAAGATTCAGATGCTTCTTCTATTCTTTTTTTTATCCAATTTGAGTACCTCTATGGGATAGACCTCAAATTCCTGTGTATTATACTTACAATTATGAGGTATTATACGACCGGTATTCGTCAATGAAAAAACAAAGAGGATAAATAGTTAGAAAGTAAAATGAAGCCTCAATGCCACTATTCCTGAACAATTTGGAGCTGGGCCTTCTTTTCGCACGGATAATAAGCTCATGAACTTGGTCTTACTTTAGTTCACCATCGAGTTCGTGCCGTAAGGTATTGGGTTAAGTCCCGCAACGAGCGCCTGTCATTAGGTGACCAACTTTCTTGACGTTCCGGCACTGGGCAGGCGTCAGGTGTCACGCCCCGGGACCGATGCTAATTTGGCCCGACCCGAGCACGTCAAACAGACACCGAACGGACAGAGTTTTTCCTATCCGCCCAAGGCTCATCACATGTACATTTTCATTAATAGAGAAAAGCACTAGCGGAAACATACATAAACGGCTTACACAAGGGTAAGCAATAGCCATTAGTGAAAGAAAAGGAAAACTAAACATTCACTTGTACTATGATTCATTTTTGATCATATACATTGCATTCATCTTGTTCATTTTCGAATTCCTTACATTTTATTTCATCATTTCTTTCTTACATCCCATTTACCTCAAAATACACATTACATTCTTTTCTTTACATTACTAGTCATCAAATACAAAAGATGATAAAAGGGTGTCTACTATCAAAATGTACCCCAACTTTGGTGGCCTTTGACTAAGGCGCGATACCTTTACCTCGGTCGCTCGCCGGCTCGCTCGGTCCCGGCTCTGTGGAAATAGTGGGGTGAGAACTACAACAAAGTTCCCAGTGGGTTCGGCCTCAACNCATTTCTAGGTCATCCAAACCCATTTCTAGGGTTTTACCACATTAGGGTTCAAAGCTTACCTTGTAAGCTTCCTTTTCTTGCACTAGAGAGGAAGAAGATGGAGACCTTCTTTTCCTTCTTCTTCTTCTTTTCTTCCTTTCTTCTTCTTCTCCTTTGTCTTCTAGAGAGAGAGAGGGAGAGAAAAGAGTGTGAGAGGGTGAGAAACGAGAGAAATGTTTCATTAACCCCAATACTATACTCAATGGGTTGCAAAATTGCAGCTAAACCCCTCAACTTTCACTTTAATACACTGCCCGAACTGGGCAGTTCGCGCAGGCGGGGACCGGTCTCTCCTTCAGGGACCGGTTCCCGAACGTCGTCCCAGCGCAGCCTCAGCTGCTACGCGTAGTGCAACCGGTGTCTCCTTGGGGGACCGGTCTCTCGGGGACCGGTCTCTCGGGTAGGGACCGGTTCCCGAGAGCTAATTTCTCAGGACTTAGCCGATTTTTCGGCTATCTCATTTCATACGCGTTCGGGGACCGGTCTCTCCCACCAGGGACCGGTCCCCGAGAGCTCAAAATCTGCAGCTTTGCAGATTTGATTCTATAGCTCTCGAAAACCTCCCGTAACTCACTTTTACTCATTTTAACACCTTCGGACTTTCCGAAGTGTACCGTCCTCGCACTTTGGTCAATTTGACTAAAATTCGACATTTTATTTTCCGAATTTTCGGTATATTACATCAGCCCCCAATCGATTCGATACATTTCTTATGTACTCGTAGGTACTTCAGGAAAAAACAAAAAAGAATTTTTTATTTTGGCGCGAGCTTTGAAGACAGAATCTACGGCTCCGGTGGGTTCCCTTAACCAAGCCACTGCCTGTGAGTCGCCATGCTTATTCTTCAACAGGCACGCGGTCAGAGATTCCATGATGAGTACTGTTTAAATCAATTCAACAGGCACGCGGTCATGGAATTTATTCAATCAATTCAATCAAGGGATTAAAGTTCATTTTAATCCCTTTCTTTGAAATGATACCTTTATTCCCATGTCTTCCAGCTACTTTATCACCTACTTTGATTTTACATTTCTGTGTTTTATGTATTTATTTTTATTTAAACTAAACAAACCCTCTTCAGACCTTTTTTTTTTTTTTTCTTAATCAGTCAACTACAAAAAAAGGTGTCTTTCCCAAACGCTTTAATATCTAGGGGCATCGAATGGGACGAGGGGCCCGGTCTAGCCCGGCACGGCGAAGTAATGTCTAGGAGTAATAAACAGGACGAGGGGCCTGCGGGCCGGTCCAGCCCGACACGATGAAGGGGACGTGTTGGGCCGCACCTAGGTGGTGCCTGGTTGAGCACTACACGCCTTGCTGGCCTGTGAGTAGGTGGCACCTGGTTCAGCGCTACATGCAGCGCGTGAGTGTTGCACCGATCCTTTCTAGCCGGCGGCTCGGCGGGGTGTGCTGTGCCTCTCGACCAGCCCGCTGCCCAGTACATCAGCCTGCACTTTTTTTTTTCATTTTTATATTTTTTTATTTTTAATACTCTTTTTAATTAAAATCATTTTAAAAATTTGTAAAAAATTAAATATATATTCTATAACAATGTTATAAAAAATTTAAAAGTAAATTTAGAAATTAAACAAATTCAAAACAAAAGAAAGGAAAATTAAAGATTTTGGCCCTTACAAATTGGACAACCCTATTAAGACTTGGCACTTGCCCTACTCCCACGTAACAAATTCCTCTCTCCAAGAAAAAAGAACTTTGAAATTTGAAATTTTCGAGCAAAATACTAGTAATGAAAAAAAAGAAGAAAATTGACGGTTGGGGGCATTTTTGGTCAGTTCATTTATTTAAAATTTTAAAATAAAAAAATAAAAAAGTAAAAAAAATTTAAAAATTAATGGGCCGGCACAAGACCTGGCCCAACATGGCCCAACTCGTACTACTCGTAACAGGGACTGTGTTGGGCCACAGGTCCAAAAAGACCTAGTACGGCACAAAGCAATTTGAATTTGAAACCGGCCCAGTTCAGTCCGAGTAATTGTGGGTTGTCCTAGTCGGTACTACCCATAGTACACCTCTATTTTGGCTGCTGGCCCCACCGATGCATGTAAAGAGCTGTGACAATTTTTCCACTGCATTAAGATTATTGCACATTCACAATAAGAAAAGGACTAGGCCAATTTGCATAAAATATCCACTAGTTTTGCGCTTTTGCAAAAGTGGGCCATCATTTTCGATTTTGCATATTCGGGCCGGATTTTTAGTAAACTGACCAAAATACCCTGATACATTTTTCTCTCTCTTTTTTTTTTCTCACGTTCTTTTTTTTTCTCACCGAAGAAGGCGATGGAGGCGAAGGTGGAAACGGCCCCCATCGTCTCTGCACCTCATGCCCCCACCCTCGCTCGCGCACCCCTCGCCCTACTCGCCTCCGACCCCGCCGAGGCCACGCTGCGACCGTCTTTTTTTTTCTCTCCGACCCTCCTCCTCTCCCTCCGCGGCCTTCCGCAACGATAAAGAGGACGGTAACGCGTCCTCTTCCTCCGCCTTCGCCCTCCACCTCTACTGTAGCGGATTTTCTACCCGCCAAATATACCCGCCGTCCCCACTGCCGCTACCAGCTAGGAAGAGGAAGTGCTTATTAGGGCTGAGAAGCTCGCCGACAAGGGAAAGGGCACGCGGCCCACCCACCTACCCTACAGGGCAGCGGCGAGCGCGGTCTCGATGGTGTCGGAGACGAGGAGGGCGAGAAATGCACGAGAAAATCTTTGGATTAGCACTTTTGTTTGTTTAAAACAAAAAAAAACTAAAAAGGCAAAAACTAGAGAATAATAAATAAAACCAGAGAAGAATGAAGAAGAAGATGAATTTGCACTGTTAAGATATGTAGTTGAAACACTAGGAGGTTGAGTATTGAACATATGTTGGATTTGATGATTATAACCCTAGTCGGTAGGGTATCCTCTCTAGTTTGAGGATTGGATCGTGCTCGTGTAGCCTGTTACGCTTGTCGTGGTCGCTCCACACAAGCCGTGCACTCCGGAGGTTTGTCACGGGTTGGACTAACGTACTTGTCTGCAGGCGGTCTCGGTGGGTAGAGTGTTTAAAGTCTTTTCCCCCTTTTGAGACTTTGAGACGAGAGTTTGAGGTAAACCTGCTGGTTGGCCAAGTAATTAGGTAAATAGTTTAATGAACCTCATTGTTGAACATAGCAGCTAGTTCTTTTACTATGAGTTGCATGCATGCATGTTTACAGATTGAGGCATGGTAGATTACTTTCATATCTACTTGTTGTTATCGCTTTCCAATTATCTATCTATTTGTATATCTATCTATGCCTGCTTAGACCTAGTAGGGAGATCGGCGGAGTCGGCGGCTGAACCCACTAGGAACTATTTGTAGTTCTCACCCCACCTTGTTGCAGGACTGAGCTCAAGCACTCCGATTGAGGATCGCGGTAAGTGCTTAGTGCCCTAGAGGTCGTAGTATACCTTCCTATTGCATTAGAGTTACCTTGTACATATGCTTGAGAGTAGATGATGTATAGGATGTGAGGTATTTTGGGATGAATGTAAAGATGTAAACCTTATGTTTATATTTTGGAAGATCAAATGTAATCAAATGTAGAAAGTTGTATCAAAAAAGGTTGAATGAATGTAATAGCTTAGCATCTCTCTCTCTTTTATTCACTTGTATGTTTATTACTCGTGATGCTTGCTCTCGCTTGTTTAGCACTGGTTGTGCTCTCGCTGTTGTTATTTGATCGTGTATGGATTCAAGTGTATTCCTGGGAACTTGTTGTACATGATCTTGTCGCTTGAGCCTTGGGTGGACAGGGGAGGTTCTGTCCGTTCGGCGTCTGTTCGACGCGCCCAAGCCGGACCAAATTGGTAGCGGGTCTCGGGGCGTGACAAATAAAGTGGTATCAGAGCGAGTTAAGAGCAAGCAAAGCGAGAGTCTAGGATGGACCTAGGAGACCCTAGGACGGTGAACCCTAAGGATGTAGGTGCATGAGTGCGACGTGAACCTATGACAGTGGCGGAAGTTGAATCGATTAGATCGAAGTTGATGTTATGTCTCTAGTTGTGAATAGAGACGGATTCAAGTGTTACTAGTTCTTGGCTTGGAGTGTGTAACACGCTGGACCTGTGCAAATTGCGAGGTTCGAGTGTTTGATATGGATTCCGAACTTTTCCACACTTGGTGGAAAGTCGTAGATGGTATTCCAGCTTAAAAGTTCGATTTCTGGAATTTTGGCTAAGTCCTGAGAGTTTTCACTCTCGGGAACCGGTCCCAGGTAGGAGAGATCGGTCCCCTCGGAACAGTGTTGCGGCAGTCTGCGAGGCAACCGGTCCCTGGCGGATGAGAGCGGTTCCCGAGCGCATTTTCGCGGGGAGAGACCGGTCCCATGCGGGGAGAGACCGGTTCCCAAGAGCATGTTTTGTGGGATAGACCTGAGAGACCGGTCCCAGGCAGGGAGAGACCGGTCCCTCAGCCCGAAAATTGCCCAGTCAGGGTAGTGCACAGGTTGCATTGTTGAGGGGCCTCAGTGGATTTTGTTGCTTGAGAGGGCTTATAGGCCATTTCCTCTCCCTCCCACCCTCATTTCTCTCCCTTACACTCTCTCTACACTCTCTAGAAAAAGAAGAAGAAAGAGAAGAAGAAGGAGTAGAAGGAGAGCAAGCTTGGAGGCCTTGGAGCATCTCCCTCTCCCTTGTTTCTCACCTTTGGTGGCTTGGAGCTTATGGTTGGAGCTTTGTGGATGATCAATCTTTAACCCTTGAGGATTTTGAGCTTGGTTTGGAGCATCCTAGAGGTAAGTGGCTAGTTTTCTTCCTCTAGACCCTAGTTTTAGTGAATTTTGGGAGATGAAACCCTAGATTTGGATTTTAGGGTTTATTTTGGAGATTTTTGATTTGATGGCTTTGGGACCCAATTGATTAGTTTAGAACCTTCCTCTAGGTTGGTTTGGAAGGGTTCTTGCTCTCTCTAGACGCTTGAGAAGGGATTTCTACACAAGAGGTGAGTTATGCCCTCTATACCTAGACGGTTAAAGATTAAGCTTAGTATTATTCGTAAGATCCGTTTGACTCATGTTCCTACATCTTTAGGATGATAGGAGACTAGTGGGCACCTTCGTCGGAGCACACGAAAGGTTTCGTGAAGTCGCAGTGGGTTTGGCTTCATTGGAATAGGAGAAAACTTCTCCTAAGTGGTTCAATATCTTCGTTTCATCGCATCGCATGCATATTCATGCTAGATAGAATTTATGTGAATTTTAGAATGCTTAAAATGCATGTGTTATGTATTATGAAAATTCATCTCTATATAGTAGAGCCTTATGTGGACTTAACATGCATGTGAGTAGCATTCTTCTTGTGGTTTGAAAACATGTCTCATATGATGAAAATGACTTGAATTATGTATTCTTGAACACTAAACTCATGATTGGACTTAGTGGACGAAAGTGCCATAAAGAGGCACTTGAACTACTAAACTGTGAAACTGCAACATAGAGGCATGAAAATAGGCCATTGTGACATCGACTATATTTCGTGTTTTAGACACGATGACATAGTGATAGGCCATTGAGACATGGGTTATATTCCATGTTTTAGACATGATGACTTGAGACTTGAGACATATTTTACGCTTGCTTGCCCTTATGCTCATTCGCACATGCTTGTGAGGGTCGCTCCCTACAAGCCGGCACTCCGGAGATAGCTATCGCGACATATGCTCGCCCGTGCGGGATTGGGTGCCGAAGTGGATTGCCGTGGGGGAGGCTCATTCCTAGAGTGGGAATGTTGACTACCACGGGGCCATTAGGCACGACACAAGCCAGACAGCCTACGGGTGGATCTTACAAGATTGCAACTATAAGTAGTTGGTATACCAAGTGGACTTAAACTAGAATAGTAAACAATGACATCTTACTATTTCCGTTGTGGACATTATGTTGGTTGCATACTCATGCTTATTCATTGTAACACACTGGACCTTTGCAAATTGCGAGGTTCGAGTGATTGAATATGTTTCGAGCTTTTCCACACTTGGTGGAGTGTCGTAAAATATTTTTCGACCTAAAAAGTTCGAAAACCCAAGTTTTGGGCGAGTCCTGAGAGTTTTTACTCTCGGGGACCGGTCCCTGATAGGAGAGACCGGTCCCCCAGTGAACAGTGCTGCGTAGCAGGCGAGGCAACCGGTCCCTGGCAGGTGAGACCGGTCCCCGAGCGCGTCTACGCAGTGAGAGACCGGTCCCGCGCAGGGAGAGACCGGTTCCCGAACGTTGGCTTTTTGGGTTCGCAGCGAGAGACCGGTCCCTGCTTGGGAGAGACCGGTCTCTCTGGGCGAAAACTGCCCAGACCGGGCTGTTGCAATATTGGATTTTTGGGGGGCCTCACGGGATTTTGTTACACTAGATGGGCTTATTAGCCATTTCCCCCTCTTTCCTCTCTCATTCCCACATTCGCACCCACTCCCTACACTTTCTAGAGAGAGAAGAAGAAGAAGGAGGAGAAGAAGAGGAGGAGGAGCTTGCTTGAGGAGGCTTGGAGCTTCAACCCTTTCCCCCTTTCCACCTTTCCAAGGCTTGGAGCTTGCTTGTAGAGCTTTGTGATGGGCCAATCTTCAGCCCTAGGAGATTTGGAGCTTGTTTGGAGGCATCTTGGGAGGTTAGTACTCTGATTCTACTCTTTGATTCTTGATTTGGTAGGTTTTACCATATAGAACCCTAGAATGGATATTAGGGTTGATTTTTGGGGCTTTTTGATCTAGGGCTTTCGAGGCTAAATTTCTTGGATTAGAACCTTCCTTGGGTTTGGATTGGAAGGGTTCTAGCTCTCTTTTGGAGCTTTGGAAGAGATTTCTTCTCTTGAGGTGAGTTTTAGCCCTTTTGCCTTGTTTGTTAACGTTGACCTAACGGTTGATCGTAACGCCCATATATCTCTTCGCTCTATACTTTTAGGGTATTTTGAGACTCGTGGACAACTCCGTTCGGCGAAACGAGGCCCTACGCGACGGTTTGGTGGGTTTGGCCTAGCCACACAATGAGAAAATCTCATTTGTGTTGATTTGAGTATTGTTAAATGTTTATTCATGCATTTCCATGCTAGATGCATTTATTATGATTTTTAGAAGGCTTGAAATGCCTATGTTACATGTGGTGAAATTTTGGACCTCTATGTAGTAGAAAGTTGCTTAAGAGATCTATGGTTGCATTTAGCATTCTATATGAGACTTGGTTTCATGCTTCTATAGTGTAAAGGAGCATTGGCACATGCATTTAAACTTAAGTTTATTTGTGACATGAAAGATGACAACATTGCCATATAAAGGTATTGAACTAGAATGTATGTGAATTAGAGAGCTAATGTCATTAAGCGGCATTGAGCTCGGGACATGTGTGGACCTAGTGGTTAGAGCCATTGTGGGATTTGGTTTATGTTGATCCTTAAATTGCCTAAATGTCATCAAGGGGCACTAGGCGTTGTTAGTGCTTGGAACCTCGCTTTGTGACTTAAACTAGATCTTTGGGATGCTAGTGACGATACCATGTTAGAGACATGAGGATTGGATACTTGAGACTTGGACTACGCTTGTTTGCCATTTGAGCTCTTGCGCACATGCTTGTGAGGGTCACTCCCTACAAGCCGGCATTCCGGAGTTAGCCTACGCGACTTATGTTCGCTCGTGCGGTATTGAGAAGCCTACGGAGTCGAGTGGGACAGACACATTCCAAGAGTAGGAATGTCGGGCTACCACAGGCACTTAGGCGGCACAAGCTGGACTACCATGGGTAGGCCCTTAATTGGAAATGGAAATCGACACGGGGTTAAGTGTGTTTTAATCACTACTAGATAGGCTTAGTAGTTGGATTACTTTGACATGCTCTTGACATAGCATTGGGATATATAGCATACTTGCCTGTTTCATTCATTGCATCATAGTATACTTGGTTGCTTGATGGAGCTATTCTTTATGTATGACATATTGGACCGTAGCATTTACTTGTTGCCATTGGACGTACTTGCTTATGATAGAGCAGATGTACATCATACTTACATCATGTTTATTTGAGATATAGTAGCTTAGCATTCCATTATGCTTCCTTATTGCAGTTATCTTTATTATTATTGCTTATGGTACTTACCCTTTTCTTTTGGGGCCTAGTGGTGCATTGAGCTGAGGTCAGTAATTGCCCACTGGGAACTATAAATTATAGTTCTCACGCCCTCTGTTTTATGTTTCCTTTCAGAGCCTTCCACGCCGGGAGAGGCTAGGGACCGAGGGAAGGGCGTGGCTTCGAGCTAGCTCTTCAGCAAGTGACGAGTCGCTAGGTGGTCTACCTCTCGATCTTTTTATTTTGGAGAGGTTGAGAGCTGTACCAGTGTACTAGAGACCACCCTTTTTGTGTACCTGTGAGACAGATATTGTACTACTTTATGGCTATTTTTATTGTCTAGTTATATTTCTTTTACTCTGGTTTAGATGATAGAACTTTACTCGCTCTGATATCATTAATTGCTATTTATTCTATTTGTTCTATTTCTTGCTTTCACTTCCGCTTTTATTGTAGACGCCTTATATGTGTAGACATATGGCGGGTTTGGGCATGCTTCCGGGAGGGCCTCCGCCGGTCCCGGGGCGTGACATTCATGTTAGCATAGCTTTCTTACTTATGCAAATCATGCTAAGTAGAGACATCATGTTATAGCCAGCATTCATGTTTATTTACTTGCTATTCATTTCGATATTTACTCATTTCTACTTACTTGCCTAGTTTTGGGCCTAGCAGTGCTTTTCACTGAAGTCAGTAATTGCCCACTCGGAACTATTATTTAATAGTTCTCACGCCCCCTGTTTTATGGTTTTATTTCGGAGCCTTCGGCACTGGCGGAAACACGGGATCGCGGCAAGGGAGTCGCATAGCTAGACAGTGGAGCTTGCTGTTGCTCCTAGGTGGTCACTCTCTTCTTTTTGGTTTTATAAGAAAAAGAGTTTTGTTACCATGTATAGAGACCACCCATGTTTTTATATTTAGCATTTGTATTTGGGATTCTTCTTGTACTACTTCATGCTTTTATCCAGTGGACTTTCGGTTTTATATTTATTTCTTTTATTATAGCTCATAGATACACTTTGCTCTGATACAGCTAGATGTTCTCTCTCTTCTTACCGTATTTATTATTTTGTTTTAGACGCCTTATATGTTTTAAACATATGGCGGGTCTGGGGACGCGCTGGGCGGGCTTCTGCTGGGTCCCGGGACGTGACAGATTAATTTGGTATCAGAGCCTAGGGTTGAGTCTTAGCGGACCTAGCAAACCTTAGGCAGGTTGGACTATAGGAAATAGGCTCGTGAGAGACGAGGTCTATTTGACTGGTGAGCAAAAGTATCATGATTGGGTACCTCGATAACTCTAAAAAAAATTAGAGTTGAATCTAAGTGTATAGCTTCTAACTTCGCGGAGGGTTACGTTGGCGGCCGACAATGTAACATCGGAAGTTAGTAGTGAAGCACACTTTCTTACTTTCACATGATTTGGGGCATTACCTTCTTGAGTGAGGATTCGATAGCGTGAGTTTACTAACTTACGCTTCTTTGATGTTGTAGTGGCGATGCCGATTACACGCTCCCAATCTGCCGGAGCGGATAACGCGGCTAACTTGGAGGAGATCGAGACTTCCGCTACCTCCGGATCCGGCAAGGTCCGTGAGTTGAAGAGCTAGCTTGTGGCTCTCACCGACTTGGTGACACAATAGGCGGAGACGGCCCAACAGCAGACAGAGGCGGCTTGTCAATAGGAGGCGTGGATGAAGCGCCTGGAGGACCTTCTTCTACAGCAGGCGACAGCTTCCAGGGAGACACATGCCCCTACACCGCCAGTACTAGTTATGGACGTCGCGCCGAGAGCGCCATCTCCCACGCCCAGTTCTTCGCGTGCGGCTCCTGTGGCCGCACCCCAGGAGGAGGCTTTGGCGGCACCACCTGTCCAGGTGCCCCCGGTTGGAGCAGCTTTCCCTACCTTGGTCGAGGGAGCGGAGCGGGACCGACTCATGTAGCACCTCAACGAGTTCAGAAGGTGCGGTCCTTGGATTTTCGATGGCGAGAAGGTCGACCACTGGATCGTAGAGAAGTGGTTGATGCATATGGAGAAGCTCTTCCGTGACACCTTTATGGATGAGAGAGATCGAGTTTGGCTCACCACACATCACCTGGACGGCGAGGCCTACCGCTGGTGGTTGGATCTCTAGGAGAACCCAAGCACTGACTTGGCGGCTATATCTTGGAAGAGGTTCAAGGAGCTTCTATTGGCGCACTACTTTTCGACCAGCATCAAGAGGAAGATAGAGCAGAATTTGCGCAACTTGCGCCAAGGAGACCGGACTGTAGCCGAGTACGAGCGGGAGTTTTCTCGGCTTCTCCACTGCGTGCCTTTCGTCGTGCAGGACGACGAGGATAAGGCCCGCATTTTCGAGCGGGGGTTGCGACTGTCGATTTTTCGGTTTGTGCAATCCTCTAACCTCTAAACCTACCGGGAGGTGGTGGATCGCGCGCTCATAGTGGAGAGCGGCGCGGTTGATGTCCAGGAGCGGCGTGAGGCTATGGACAAGGGTAAGGCGAAGAGGCCCACGGCTGAGGGTGCGAGCCAGACGCATTCCAGGAGGCCGCCGAAGCACCCTAGGAGCCAGCAGCGTTGGCGGGGCTCGGCAGCGCGGCGAGGAGGACCTGATCGACGCCGACCTCCCCAGTGTGTGATCTGCAGTGGTCCTCACATTCCACCGCAGTGAGCGCAGCAGGGAGGCAGGTGCTTCCAGTGTGGCCAAGAGGGCCACTTCCGGACTGAGTGCTCGAGGGGTTCGTCACCGGCACTGTCGACTGCATTGCCACCGGCCCTACCAGCCGCTAGCCACGGGACTCCGTCGACACCGTACCTGTCACGTCCCGTTATCGCCAATTTGGTCGATCCGGGCCCGTACACAGACGCCGAACGAACAGCACCTCCACTGTTCGCCCAAGGCTCAACAACAACGGATACATGTATAAAGAAATTAAACAATTCCCAGGATCACATTTCAATATACATGGCTTGCACGAAGGCAAGCAACAAACACAAGTGATAGTAAACTAATTGTACAATAAAATTCACTGTAATTTAAAACTTTCACAACTGAACTTGTAACTGAAACATTTAGCTATTTACATGCTTTATAATACATTCATTTACATGTCTCTGTACATCGAAATAGATGATACATGAACCAAAAATGGTATACCACTAGTACTCGGGTGTCCACTAGCTAGGCTGCTGGCTCTTGCCTCGATCCTCGGCCACAATACTCGCACTGGAACCTGTATGGTTAGTGGTGTGAGAACTACAAGAAAGTTCCCAGTGGGTTCGGCCGCCGACCTCGCCGACTCACCCACTAGGTCTACTCAGGCATATGTAGGCAAGAAAAGTAAGCAGATAGTAACCAACTATAACATGTAACTACTACAATGCCTGTACAAAGCTGAAAGAAGTAACAGATATGAAAACTGTAAATATGCATGCATGCTTTTCATTAACTTTACCCAATCTTTTGGTTAACCCTCTGGTTAACAGCTGGACAAGTACGTTAGTCCTGGGGCAAGTACGTTAGCCCATAAATTTACCCAATTCAGTGGTTAACCCTTTGGTTAACAATAACTCACCAACGAAATCCCTCACGGGCCCTAAGCTGCCTCCCGATGGGACCGTCTGTCGGACAAGTACGTTAGTCCTGGGGCAAGTACGTTAGCCCAACAAGTGACTACTCCGGAGCTCACTGCCTGGGGGGAGCGACCACCACCAAGCTAAGAAAACAGACTATGTGAGTAAGATCTGATCCCCCTTTAGAGGATTCAACTGACAACAATGTCACAATTTAACTCTAACTAGTTCTTTATACTAGTTTCATAATTACATTTCTCGATGCTAACCAAATCTCTAGTCATGATGTCACCAAGTTTACTATTGTCTTGGTTCTTTACAGTTTCATACATTCATAGGGTTCTATATCCACATTCTAATGTTCATATGTAAGATCTGGTCCTCCTTTAGAGGATTCAATAACTGACAATACTACAAGTTAACCTCTAACTAGCTCTTTATGCTAGTTTCACAATTTCACTGTTTATCTCACAATGCTATCCAATTCTCTAGTTAGAATGTCACCAAGTTCACTATTGTCAAAGTCCATGCATTCATAGGGTTCTATGTCCACAATCTAAGGTTCACAAATTCTTATTGTTGATAGGAATTCACATTTTCACTTGCACAATGCCGAATACCCTATAATGCATGACTACAAATATAAATATGCTCAACGAATAATCATAGACATAAAAGGTGATTCAAAGACTTCGGATAGCACCACCCACCTGTCTTTGATGCCGGAATGGGAGAAATGCGCTTCTAGCGCTTTCCCGAGAATCGCGACCCGCGCTCGCGACTTTCGACGCCGAAAATCTTCTTTTGGCGATATCTTCGCGTAGGAGCGTCGGATTGCCGAACCGACTTCGCCAGCGCGTTTCTTTTATCCCCAATTAGGTTTACACGCGGTCAATTTCACTTTAGGGCTTCTATCCTGCAAAAGTGCATTGTCGAGTCAGTTTCTCAAAAACCCCGATTTCAATGCAATTTTACATGTAAATAGCATATTTCAACTCTTTCTTCGTCCAAGGATCTCAGATCAGTTATTAAAAACTGTACAAATGCTTCGATTCCACTTTTCTCTCCATTCTATTATCTTTCTTTCATTTTTTCCTCTTCTTCTTTCTTTTCTTTCTTTCTCTTTTCTTTCTTTCTTGCTTTCTTTTCTTTTCCTTCCTTTCTTTCTTTTCTTTCTTTCTCTTTTCTTTCCTTTCTTTTCTTTCTTTTCTTTCTTTCTTTCTTTTCTTCCTTTCTTTCTTTTCTTTCTTTCTCTTTTCTTTCCTTGCTTGCTGCCCCTGCAGGGCAGCAGCTGCTGCTGCTTGCACTGCTGCTGCTGCTGCTGGTGCATGCTGCTGCTACTGCTGCTGGCAGCAGCTGGCTGAGCTGCTGCTGCTGCTAGCTGCAGCTGCTGCTGCTGCTAATGCTGCTTGCTGCTGCTGCTGATGCTGCTGCTGCTTGCTGCTGCTGCTGAAGCTGCTGCTGCTGAAGCTGCTGCTGCTGCTGCTGAAGCTGCTGCTGCTTGCTGCTGCTGCTGGTGCCACTGCTGCTGCTGCTAACTGCAGCTGCTGCTGCTGCTAGCTGCAGCTGCTGCTGCTGATGCTACTTGCTGCTGCTGCTGAGCAAGCTGCTGCTGCAGCTTGCTGCTGTTCCTGCTCACAGCAGCAGCAAGGGCTGCTGCTGCTGCTGCGACTACTAATAGCAGAGAGAGGGGTGAGAGGGAGAGATATATTTACCTTTTTTTCTTTTTCTTCTTCTCTTTCTCCTTTCTCTTCTTCTTCTCCTTCTTTTCTCCTTCTCTCTCTCTCTCTACGTATGCAGCAAGAAGAGGGGATAAGGATGGAGCTCCCCTGCTGGCAGGTTTAGTGGAAATCCACTAAGCCATGTGTAATTACCAAAATGCCCTCGACTTATACTCCGTCGCGCAACTCGGATCAAATACCTTTCGTAGGCTCTTCCGAAAGTCCGATTGAGCTCAAATTTGGCAGGAATGTTCGTTTTTACTTAACAAGTCCACTGAAATTTTAACATTTCAGTTTCGACCCCGTTTGGTCACTGCGAACTGTCCCGAACTGTAATCTTTATCCGATAACTTCCAGATGCTATTTCTCTCTCTACAGGTGTCAGAAAAATCTGAAACTTCAAATCTAGCCTCATAATAATGTTCCTGACATCTCTGCCAATTTTCATAATTTTCTGACACTGTGCATTTTCTGCTAATTTTCTCAGTCCCGTTCCTTACAGAAAATTCTAAATTTTCCGTTTTCGCTCCGATTTCACCCAAACACTTCCAAAATACACCAAGGGACCTTCCCAAGCTACCAATTTAATTTGGAAGCAATTCCTTTTCATTTTGACATTATTTGAGCCGAATTAGAAATAGAATCGGCTCCAATTCCATTACATGGCCTTTTTGCACTACCACTTCGCACTGAGCTCTTCAAAACCCTGTGAAAACACACCCTTGGCTTTACCAAAACTTCACAATTGATTCGGAGATACCACAATTTATCCTTACGCCTTACTTTAATTCTTTTAATCAAAGTTAGCGTCGGAATTTCGAAAATTCTCTTTACTCTCTTTACATTTCGTTTCGCGCCCAATTTGCGCCGAAACACTTATTTCTCTTTGGAACTCATTCCAACGCATCACAAATCCCTCGGGGATGATGTCCAACTAGCTCAATCCTCACTTTGACCCTCTAGGTCAAAGTTGACATCGCAACTCCAAGTTTCCATATGTTACATTCTCCTCCCGTTAACAAAAGTTTCGTCCGCGAAACTTAGATCCATATTACCCCTTATTGCTTAACGGATGGAGATAACTTTCCAAATGCTATTCCAAAGTTTCTCAATTTCATTCCATACTATACTGATTTCTCCAAATCAGTCTCTACGAACACTTTGTTCGCATTTCCAATCTCAACTCGTCATCGATGCTTATTTTAGCAATTCTGACTAATTCATCCATAGGACCAAGCTTTTGCTTTCACGGTCCCTACTCATAATCTACTTGCATAGATCCACTACACTCGCTTTCAGTATGAACGAGTAAACCAGTACCACAATTCGGTTCATAAGTTACCGATCCGATACAGGCCGATTGCCTAACCCAACCATGATACGACATAATGCCTCTCGCTCGCAAGCGTAGACCCAATTATCACGTAGCAAAGTTCTCATTTGAGACATCGCATACCTGCTCCAACTGGGAGCAACCGAGACCCCAAACCACGCCAAATCCTCGGGTTGGGTCACAACCGCACTCTCAGTGCATCACCGATTTCACGATCCAACACGTGGCATTCCACGTACTCGGGTCTATGCTCGGACTACCGTCCTGACCAAAGCTCTCCGCCCTACCTGCAAGTATCCGGCCGCTGTCTCTCATAGCTGACTGCGCCTACCTAATGGGTCCAGGCTTCGCAGTCCACGAGTGGTCCAGGCACGGATCGTCCCCAAGCACTACCCGCAAACGTCGTCTCACACGACACGCTCTACTGAGCACACGTACCACTATCGGCTCCTACGCACATAGTGCGAGCCCTACGGGTGACCTCTGGCACGCTTCACACTTAGCAATGCTAAAGTGCTACTGCCAACGCACTCACGACTGAAGCAAATCTGCACTCTACGAGCACCAACACTCGAGCGCTCTACACGACTCTATCGCGTCCTATATTAAGTCTAGCATTAGGCAACTCTTGTCTATGCACACCAACTACACGAGCACGACCCACTGACCTCAATTCGAGGTACCACTAGGTCCACGTGCACGTACCAAACGCAACAGTGATTCTACTTTCACTGTTCGATCTACTAGATCAACCTGCAAAATGCTCGGTTCTACAAGAGTTCCACGACTATTGCGACTAGATTCTCGCAATCAGCAACTCGCATTAGTTTTGAGAGTTGGTCAGCTACTACCACTATTCCCACACTGTCACCAGCGCTTTGCTAGTGCCTTCAAATTCTCTACCTGCTTCAACAGGTACTACACTTCCACCCACAAACAAACACAAGCAGGTACGAAGTAATGCATGTTATGCACTAAATGTACATAATGCAGAAAGTATGATTGCTTTAATTAACTCATACCTGTCACAGTGCCAACAGTCGCAGCAGGTTCCTCCACATGGAACGCCTATCCACGGCCACTTGTCGTTCGCCGCGAACCCCTGGATTGCCTTATCCTCATTCGCTCTCCAGACCGTGCCGCAGGTAGCACACCTGCAAGCTGTCCCGGAGAGGAAAATGCCGTCGTTAGCGTCCGGCTCGACTATCACCCTGTGGACACTCGTCCCGCGCATGACCTGGCTGTCCACATCTGAAGCACTTGCCTTCTCGCTGCTCACACTGCTGTGGGTAGTGAGGACCCCCACAAACAACACATCGTGCTGAGGATCGAATGCTATATGTTCCCGGAGCTCGAGATCGCGAGCGCGAATACTTTGAGGTTTGCTGAGAACTTGACTGACCATCGTCCCCACTTGCTGGCCGTCCTTTCCCTTTTTCCTTGTAATAAGACTCGCGCTCCTCCCGCACAGATGCATTGCCTTGTTCTATCCACAAGGCCCGATCCAAAACTTCAGCAAAGGTTTGCAACTTCAGATTATGCACTGCCTTAAAAATATCAGGCTGAAGTCCTCGTACAAAACAATCAGCTCGATCCTTGTCATCTTGTACCACACCTGGAACCCAATTCACGAGACGGGAAAATTCCCGCTCGTATTCTCTTACAGAGCGATCTCCCTGCCGCAAATTCTGAAACCTGTCCCGAAGCTTCCTCTTTTCACTATCGGGGAAATAAACTGAAGTTATTACTTCCCGAAACTCTTGCCAAGTCATAGGAGGAAGACTAGGCGATCGATTCTGCTTGATGCCTTTCCACCACGTCTTCACTGATCGTTGCAGACAATGCACGGCTAGGCGCACCTTGTCCCGCTCCACTGTGTACAAGTCCTCGAAAATAGACTCTATGGAGTCAATCCACGACTCCACAGTCCATGGATCTGTGTCCTCCCCATCAAAAGTAGGCGGATCAAACTTCTTGAACGACATGAGGGCCGCCAAAGCTCGCTCTCTTTCTGCTTCCACCTCTGAACTAACAGCAGTCGGATCACCCGACTCCGACGGAAATGCCTCTGCCGCAACTCCCGGCTGTACATGACGAACCGAAACGGGTGTGGTCACCAACTGATCCACCGTCTCCTGCAGTCTCTTTATCTGCTCTTCCTGACGCAGAGCAGCCTCCTGCTGACGCTGCACCACATCCGTTTGTTGCCTGACCACTCCTACGAGTGTGGCCAACTGATCGCGAAGCTCCAAGTCTCCGCTCGCCTCGTTCTGCTCAGGGACACCACTTGTCCCCTCCCGCGCCGATCTAGCCGAAGATCGCCTACGCGGTGCCATCGTTTCCTGAAACACGACACGACAACTCGGTCAGTCCTCAACCCTCTGGGCCGAATACGAAACAATTAATAGCGACTCTAATCGGGCGAAAGTCACGCAAGGCCGTTTATTCTCATCACTCGGTTTCATGTTGTCGCGCGCCAACATGAACATCCTTGGTTGAGAATAAACCACACCTCGAGTCTACCTCTAATCTCCTTTTTAGAGGTTTACCAAACTTGACCCAATCGATTTACCTTTCGCCACACGTCACAAGTCCTCGTCTCTCACGAGCATAAGTCCTTACGGTTTACTATCCTAGGTCTCCTAGGTCCATCTAAACCGTTTCTATTATTCTCTTTTATGCTCTTTTATGCTCTGATACCATTTAATCTGTCACGCCCCGAGCTCCGCCTATTTGGTCGGATTCGGGCACGCCGACAGACCGCCGAACGGACAGAGCCTCCCCTGTACGTTCTAGGCGTCAACAATCTAAACAATGCAATACAAGAGGTTCCATGCAGGAACTATAGCAAGTATGTAGATTGCATAAGTATCAAAAACATAAAATGCTAACTATGCTATTACAAGCATTCAACTCACAGATTCTTTAGACATTTACAATAGTTTACATTTACATAACCAAATGTGCCTTTAAGTTATTACAAAACTTATACAAATTACTACAAATTTGTTTCTTTCCAATTGGAACTCTGAGCTGGACCTCTTCAGGGTACTTCTATCACTGGTCTCGGTGGTAGGGCGCTATCTACGGAGCTACGCCCTGTCCTCGCGCCGCTGCGCCGCTCACGTGTAACCTGTACCCCCAAAACAACACGGGGGTGAGAACTATATAAATATAGTTCCCAGTGGGTACGGCCACCCAAGGGAAGAGCTCGACCCACCAGGTCCAAAGGAGGCAACAGTAGGTTAGTTCAACAAATAGATAGATAGATATTTGACTAAGCAATAAATAAAACCATACCTTGCCTCGCTGCTATGCAATATGCAATACCTGTCAATCATGTAAGTAGATTACTTGATTCTACTTTATATCTTTAACCATTCTTTACTTATAGCCGTTCTTTTATTTCTTAGCTATTCTCGTTCATTAGCTAATTTCATTATCGTTCATGTTTTGCTCTTTATTCTTTGTACTTGTACTTGGTGTTCTACACCTTAAACTTGGGCCCACTATATTCATTGGCAAATTCTTTCTTAAGGTTGCTCTTACCTTAATCTCACTATGCCACCCGACTCGGTCTTGAGTCAATCAATCGCGGATAGTCCGCGCACTGTCTAGCTCGAGGTGAAGGAACTCTCACATGCACCTCAGCTGGCGACAGCTCACCGTACTCCTGTCCTAGCTGTCTGGCGGCGAACGAGTCGCACCTCACCCAACAACAGCCTAGGTCAATGACTTAGCCACCCGGCGGCGAAATCGTCGCACACGCCACGACAGTGGTTCAGTCAACAGGCGGTAGGATCCACAAGCTGGCTTAACCATCTGGCGGCGAAATCGTCGCACACGCCGAACAATGGTTCAAGCCTCCGGGTGGTGGACACTGCGCACACACCCAATCCTGCCTTGGTATCAATCTCGGCGGCGAAATCGTCGCACACGCCCTAGCCTTGATACCAAGGTTATAATAGATCTTGGGATTCCGGAATCCATTTCCACAACTTGAGGGTTTACTCACTTTACCCTATGTTGACGACCCTCCTAGGTCGATACCAATCCTTTCCTAGTGGTCACTATACCACTAATATTCACAACTTAGTTCAAATGTACTAAGTCTTACTATATATCATAACCTAGGTTCATTTGCTAGGTTTTATATCATTTTCACCTAGAACTCGACTCTAGGTTTAATTACTTGACCTATGTCCAATGACACTGGGTTAATGTCCGACCTCTGTTTCAAGAACACTAGGTTCATGCCACTCGATCTATTACAAGTTGCACATTTTCATTTACTTTGTTACCGTCCAGATTTCTACTCAATTGGAGGTGTCGATTTATACCCAATTCTTAGGGATTTCACATGAAGTTCATAGTTTACATACCATAAATTCACATTTCACATTCAACTTATTTGCCCTTGGCATCTATGTAGGCTTTAGCATATAGCGACATTCATATAGTATGTAGGCTTTAGCATATATTTTCACATTTTATATTCAACTTATTCGATCATATGAATTGCACATCACTATGCATCAAACTTTCACGTTCATATATCGACAAGTATGTGTATTTAACACGATTATATGTATTGACAATTATATGTCTTTAACACGATCTTCAATATATTCACATGCCTCTAGTTTGTTCATTACCTGATTGGTACATCACCTAGCATGGGATTCACATTCATATATATGAATTCTTATGTTTCCAGCAGTCACAATTCACGCATTCATATGCCTACTCATAAGCATTTAGCATTCATGTTCAGAGGTCGACAATCATATTCATATATATGCGTCAAATGAAACAATGATTTACTTTGGCATGGAAGTGACCTAATCACTTCGGTAAAGCACAACCCACCTTTCTTTGGCACTGGAATGAGAGAAATCCACTTCTCGCACTTTTCCGAGAACCGCGACCCGCGCTCGCGACTATCGATGCCGAAAATATTCTTTTGGCGATATCTTCGCGTAGGAGCGACGGATTGCCGAACCGACTTCGCCAGCGCGTTTCTTTTACCCCCAATTAGGTTTGTACGCGGTCAATTTCATGTCAGGGCTTCTATCCTGCAAAAGTGCATTATTGGGGTCAATTTTCAATACAAACCCATTTCAATGCAATTTCACTTTCTTTAATGCAATTTCGACTTTCAATGCAATTGCAATTTCACAATTACATCGAGTTCTTTCAACTCGTTCTTTCTCTTTTTCTTTCTTTCATTTTTCCTCTCTTCTATTTCTTTTTCTTTCTTTCTTCCTTACTTGCTTTCTTTCTTTTCTTTCTTTCTTTCTTTTCTGCAGCTGAAGCTACTGCTGCTGCTGAAGCTCCTGCTGCTGCTGCTCCTGCCTGCTGCTGAAGCTGCTGCTGCTACTCCCTGCGCAAGCTGCTGAAGCAGCTGCTGCTGACTGCTGCTGAAGCAGCAGCTGCTGCTGAAGCTGAGGCTGCTGCTGCTGCTCCTGCTGATGCGCAGGGCTGCTGCGCAAGCTGCTGCTGACAGCAGCTACCACTGCTGACTGCCAAGCTGCTACTGAGTGCTTGCTGCTGCTGCTGATTGCTTGCTCAGCAGCTAGCTGAGCTGCTGCTGCTGTTGACAGGGAAGAAGAGTGAGGGGGAAAAAGATAGCAAGGAGAGAGGGAGAGAGATTAAATTTCTTACCTTTTTCTTCTTCCTTTTCTTCTCCTGCTTCTCTTTTCTCTTCTTTTCTTCTTCTCTCTCTTCTCCTTCTCTCTCTTTCTACGTATGGAACCAGGGTGAAGCAGAGGGGATAAGAATGAAGGCCTCCCTGCTGCCAGATTAGTGGAAATCCACTAACTTAGTGATAAATGACCATAATGCCCCTCGACTTAAGTCCGTTGCGTAACTCGGATCAAATACCTTTCGTAGGCTCTTCCGAAAGTCCGATTGAGCTCAAATTTGGCAGGAATGTTCGTTTTTACTTAACAAGTCCACTGAAATTTTAACATTTCAGTTTCGACCCCGTTTGGTCACTGCGAACTGTCCCGAACTGTAATCTTTATCAGATAACTTCCAGATGCTATTTCTCTCTCTACAGGTGTCAGAAAAATCTGAAACTTCAAAACTAGCCTTATAATAATGTTCCTGACATCTCTGCCAATTTTCGTAATTTTCTGACACTGTGCATTTTCTGCTAATTTTCTCAGTCCCGTTCCTTACAGAAAATTCTAAATTTTCCGTTTTCGCTCCGATTTCACCCAAACACTTCTAAAATACACCAAGGGACCTTCCCAAGCTACCAATTTAATTTGGAAGCAATTTCTTTTCATTTTGACATTATTTGAGCCGAATTAGAAATAGAATCGGCTCCAATTCCATTACATGACCTTTTTGCACTACCACTTCGCACTGAGCTCTTCAAAACCCTGTGAAAACACACCCTTGGCTTTACCAAAAATTCACAATTGATTCGGAGGTACCACAATTTATCCTTACACCTTACTTTAATTCTTTTAATCAAAGTTAGCGTCGGAATTTCGAAAATTCTCTTTACTCTCTTTACATTTCGTTTCGCGCCCAATTCACTTATTTCTCTTTGGAACTCATTCCAACGCATCACAAATCCCTCGGGGATGATGTCCAACTAGCTCAATCCTCACTTTGACCCTCTAGGTCAAAGTTGACATCGCAACTCTAAGTTTTCATATGTTACAGTACCAGCCTGGGCGGCCACCCGTCCAGCGCCAGAGCAAGGGATCTCGACAGGCCCTGAGTGGGCGTTTGTATGCCGCTCAGACCGAGGAGGCGGCAGCAGCCGAGGATGTAGTTGCAGGTATCATTTTACTTGATGGCATTAGAGTTCGTGCTTTATTTGATACTGGTGCATCGCATTCATTTATAGATCGGCTATTTTTCGAGTTGCATGGCATCCCTTTGGTTTCTTTGCTGCATCTGGGACATGTTGTTGTACCCGACCACACTCTGGATATTAGAGAGTTTTGCCCTAGTTGCCCTGTTCGGATAGGAGATTGGATCATGCCCGTGGATTTGCTAGCCTTGCGCAAGCTTGGGGATTTCGATGTGGTCTTGGGTATGGATTGGCTAACCAAGTATTATGCCACAATTGATTGTAAGAATCGCACGGTTACTTTTAGAGAACCGGGGCAGACTGAGGTTGTGTTTAGAGGATGCCGGAGTTCGCTTTTTGCGATGTCGATCAGCTCGTCTCGAGCTAGGCAGCTGATCAGCCTAGGATGTGTAGCCTACTTGGCTAGTGTTGTGTTGAGGGGCAAGGATGACACCCCCGAGATTCAGGATATTCCGGTGGTACGGGAGTTTCAGAACGTGTTTCCAGCTGAGCTACCGGGGATGCCACCCGATAGAGAGATCGAGTTTGTGGTAGATCTCGTCCCTGGGACTACTCCAATCTCGAAGGCACCCTATAGGATGGCAACGGCGGAGCTAAAGGAGCTGAGGGCACAGCTACAGGATCTGTTGGACAAGGGCTTCATGCGACCGAGCGTCTCGCCGTGGGGAGCGCCAGTTTTGTTCGTTAAGAAAAAGAACGGATCACTTCACCTGTGTGTGGACTATCGTGAACTTAATAAAGTCACGATTAAGAATAAGTATCCGTTGCCGAGGATTGACGACTTGTTTGATCAGCTTCAAGGATCGTGTGTGTATTCCAAGATCGACTTGCAGTCGGGATACCACCAGTTGAAGATCAAACCCGAGGATGTGTCGAAGACGGCTTTTAGAATACGGTATGGACACTATGAGTTCACAGTTATGCCGTTCGGGCTTACTAATGCCCCGACAGCTTTTATGGATCTGATGAACTGTGTTTTTAAGCCTTACCTAGACAGGTTCGTCGTGGTGTTCATCGACGACATTTTGATCTATTCCCGAAGTGATGCGGATCACGAGAAGCATTTGAGGCTTGTACTTCAAATACTTTGGAAAACGGAGCTTTATGCCAAGCTGAGGAAATGTAAATTTTGGCTTCGAGAGGTAGCCTTCCTCGGACACTTGATTTCGGGATCGGGTATTGCCGTGGATCCTAAAAAGATTGAGGCTATCAAGGATTTGCTGAGACCGACGAGCGTTACGGAGATTCGGAGTTTTCTTGGACTGGCCGGATATTACCGGAGATTTGTCGAGGGGTTCGCTAAGCTATCTACTCCCCTCACGAGGCTCACGCATAAAGGTGTCAAGTTCATCTGGAATGATGCGTGTGAGAAAAGCTTCCAAGAGTTGAAGCAGAGACTGACGACCACCCCTATCCTAACCCTGCCAGTTGCTGGAGCAGGGTATGTGGTTTGCAGTGATGCATCTCTTAATGGATTGGGCTGCGTTTTGATGTAGGATGGCAAGGTGATCGCGTATGCTTCTCGCCAACTGAAGGAATATGAAAAGAACTACCCTACGCATGATTTGGAATTCGCGGCCGTAGTCTTCGCATTGAAGTTATAGCGCCACTACTTGTATGGCAAGCGGTGTGAAGTATACACGGATTACAAGAGCTTGAAATACCTGTTCACTTAGAAGAAGTTAAACTTGAGGCAGCGCAGATGGCTAGAGCTGCTCAAGGATTATGATCTGACAATCCTATACCACCCGGGCAAGGCTAACGTGGTGGCGAATGCGCTAAGTAGGAAATCAATGGAAAACTTAGCGATGCATGTTGTTACTCAACCGCAGTTGATCGAGTAGATGAAGCGGTTGGAGTTGGAGGTGGTGACTCCTGACACGCCCTTGAAGTTGATGACTTTGGTGGTGTAACCTACACTTTTGGATCGAATTAAAAAAAAGTAAGCTTCCGATGTGGAGTTGCAAAGGATTAAAGATAAAATGGTTGATGGTTGCACCGGCAATTTCCTTGTGGATGATCAAGGATTGATACGTTTCCATGGACGGATTTATGTACCGGCGGATTCGGGGATTAAAGAGGATATTCTTCAAGAAGCGCACCGAGCGCCCTATGCTATACATCCGGGAGGCACCAAGATGTACAAGAATTTAAAGTTGCTCTATTGGTGCCCCGGGATGAAAAAGGATGTTGGCGAGTTTGTAGCTCGTTGTCTAACTTGCCAACAAGTAAAGGCTGAGCACCGATTACCAGCAGAAAAAATTCAAAGTTTGCCTATTCCCGTGTGAAAGTGGGAAAAGATCACCATGAATTTTGTGACAGGATTGCCTCGTTCTCAGGCCGGGCATGATGCTATATGGGTGATCGTGGATAGGTTGACGAAGTCGGCGCACTTCATACCTATTCATACTACTTGGATCGGAGAGAAGCTCGCACAAGTGTACCTTGATGAGATTGTGCGACTTCATAGAGTGCCTACATCGATAGTATCGGATCGAGACACGCAGTTTGTGTCTCACTTTTGGGGAAGTCTGCAGGACGCCTTGGGCACCCGATTGGACTTCAGCACTGCTTTCCACCCTCAGAGTGACGGGCAGTCGGAGCGCACCATCCAGACTTTAGAGGATATGCTCCGAGCATGTGTGATAGACTTCCAGGGAGGATGGTCGCAGCATCTACCGATGGCGGAGTTTGCTTATAACAATAGTTATCAAGCAAGCATCAAGATGACGCCCTTCGAAGCACTTTATGGACGGAAGTGTAGATCGCCACTTCATTGGAATGAAGTCGGCGAGAGATTGGCATTAGATCCTGATGTGCTCCAGGAAGCTGAGGACAATGTTCGAACTGCTCGGGAGCGACTTTTGATGGCACAGAGTAGACAGAGAAGTTACACCGATCGAAGATGGCGAGACTTGGAGTTCTAAGTTGGAGATCATATTTTCTTGAAGGTCTCGCCGACTAGAGGGATCAAGAGATTCGAGATTCGGGATAAGTTGAGCCCCCGTTTCATTGGACCGTATGAGATTTTGGAACGTGTAGGTCCGGTAGCGTATCGACTTGCTTTACCACTGAACCTATCGAGCGTGCACAACGTCTTTCATGTATCAGTCCTTCGGAAATACATTTTCAATCCGACTCATGTGTTTGATGCTACACCTATGGAGTTGCGGGATGTAATATACCAGATTTTGGTATAAAAATAGAAGTAAATAAAAATAGTGTGAGATACTATTTTTATTTGGTTTTTGAGAAGCAATGTATAAGTCTATAATGACTTGTGCTGAAATCGGAATGAAAACAGAAGATTTATAATTTTCTGTTGAAAACGAGACAGATAAATTAGCAAAAAATACAGAGTCTCAGAAAATTATGAAAATTGGAGGATAAGTCAGAAATATTTTTATGAGGCTAGATTTAAAGTTTCATATTTTTCTGACACCCGAAAGTTGAGAAATAAAATCCGAAATCTATCTGATAAAGATTACAGTTCGGTACAGTTTTCGGTGACCAAACGGGGTCCAACAACTGAAAACTTAAAGTATATTCTTGTCGGTACGTTAAACCGAATATGAACTGTCAAATTTGAGCTCAAACGGATACTCTGAGAGCTCCGCGAAAGATTATCAGATTTTAAGTTGCCTGGATGTGAATAGTGTTTTTGGAAGCTTCATAGAAAACTTGGAGAGAAGTTTTCTCTCTATGTATATATAGAACTTGGCCTTTCTCTCCTCTCATTATTTACACTCACAAGCAAAGAGAGAAATCTCTCTCTCTACACCAAAGAATGATTGGAGAAGAAAAGAAAGAAAAATTGAAGCAAGCTTGGAGAAAAATTAGAGTAGCTTAAAGTTGAAGCTCTCTCTAATGGTGGACAGCAAGCTTTCCAATAGTGGATTTAGCTTGATTGTAATGGTGGTCTAAGGTGAGATCTCATATTTAAGCTAGAATTTGGTTTAATCCTTAATGCTTAGTGTTCCAATAGCCTCTAATGTGTTGATAAGCATGTAAACTCCATTTAATTGGGTTAATTGGAGCATGTGTAGAGGCTAGGTTTATAATGATAGATCTTAAGAGCTTTATTGTATGCTCTAAGAAATGGATTTAGAGGAATCCTTAGATGCTAAATGGATAACTATTGCATGAATTAAGGGATCATATGATGAATTCTTGCAATAGTGTATCTTAAGGCCAAAAAATGAGATTTTGTAAAATAGTAGGCCTTGATCTCATTTGACCCTTCGTGAACCTAATTGCTAGGTAAACAAACGCGTTGGCGAAGTCGGTTTGGCCGATTCGTCGAGCCGTTGCAAAGTTATTAAAGAACGGATGTTTAGGCTTCGTTTCCGCCTGGAAGGCCGAGGCGACTTCCAAAAAATCATGAGGTTGGATCTGAAGCATCGTGGTAGCATGCCGAAGAGCTTCTGCACTTAAAACTGCGAAGCGGACGCTCTTGTAGCGCAACTGTAAGATGGGCCCTTAGCGGGTGCTGAGTGTCCGCAGGTAGCGAACCGGGCGGTTAAAAATCCCGAGAAATTTATCATAGCACCTTAGAGGACCTACGAGGTGGGTGGTGCTTTCCAAACTCATTGAAATTCTCTCTATGCCTAATGTTGTCATTCTTTGAGCATATGTACTATATACTTGTTGCATGCATTTTAGGGTAAAGTAATGATAAAATGTGATGATTGCATGATTGTGAGCAACAACTTGCATAATGAGATGGTTGAGAACCTAATAATGTCAAAACCCTAGATGTATGCATGATACGAAAATGTGAGCACCAAGTGAGCAAAACGAACAGAGTGACACTGACATAGATCGAGTGGGCATCTAAATAATGTAAAGTAAGTGACACTAGAGTTAGTGTGAAGCAAAGAATCGAAGTGATATAAAGAATGATGACGATCACTAAAGCTAAAGCAAAGAGAGCAATAAAGAACGTGTAAAGCTAAAGAATGTGATTGCTAGAGTTAGCAAAAATAAAAAATTGCAAAGAGCAATGATTGCTAGAGTGGCAACATAAAGTGATGTAACAAGAACACTAGAGCTAGTGTAAAGTCAAGATTGAACTATACATCTTCTTGAGTTAAGGATATGATCAGACTTGCTGTTGAGTTCCGTGCTCGAGGCGGTCGCTCCCCCCTCGGGCGATGCGCTCCGGAGTTATGCATCCGGGTTGGAGTAGACCCGTAAGGACGGTCCTAGCTGGTGAGTACCGTGCGATGATGGACTTAACGTGAGGCAAAGTTGATGTGGCGAAACCCCCGGTTAGCCTTGAGATCAAAAGAATAAAGAATAAAGAATAAAGAGCAAAGAACAAAAGAATGAAGATAAAGAGTAAAGTCGAAAAGAACTAAAGAACATGCATAATCTGCATCTATTAATATTGAGCATATTCCTTGCTTTTGATCAGGCATTATTAGCATCAATGTTATAGATTGGTTACTATATCCTGCTTATCCTTTCTATTATGCCTGAGTTATCCATAGTGGGAAAGTCGTTGATGTTGGCGAACCACTGGAAACTTTGTTGTAGTTCTCACCCCACTATTCAACAGAGCCGGGACCCGTGCGAGCCGGCGAGCGACCGCGGTAAAGATATCGCACCGTAGTCAGAGGCCACCGGAGTTGAGTTACATTTGTTTAGTAGTTTACCCCTTTTATCATCTTTGTATTTGATGATCTAAGATTTGATGTGTTAAGCAAAAGTAAAGAAAAGAATGTAATGTTCATTTTGGAGGTAAATGTGATGTAAAGAAATGATGAAAGAATGTAAAGATTTTGAGAAGAGTGCAATGTAGATGATCTAAAAATGAATCATGTTATTGTGTATGTTTAGTTTTCCTTTCTTTCACTAATGGCTATTGCTTACCCTCGTGTAAGCTGTTTTGCATGTTTCCGGCTAGTGCATTTCATTCTCTTGAAATTGTACACGATGATGAAGTTTGGGCGGATAGGGGAAACTCTGTCCGTTCGGCGTCTGTTCGACGTGCTCGCGGCGGCCCAAATTGGTTATCGGCTCCGGGGGCGTGACAGATTAAGTTGGTATCAGAGCCAATAGTGAAGAATAGGAATGGACCTAGAGACCTATAGGATTGGAATGGCCTTAGAGATCTAGGAAACGTGAGTGACGAGGGATCAAAGTTAGCGAAAGCATGTGATTGGTTAAGTAGGGACGTCTCTAATGTGATTAAGAGACTAAGTCTAATTTTCATTTGTTTCCCACTCCTTGTTTTGTGTCGGGGCGGCCGACGACATGATGCTTGGGGCCGGAACAGATGCATGTTTGCTTTCGCCTAATTGGGTATGGTCGAGGTAGTGTGGTGCAAGTAGTTAACGTGTGTTGCTTCCTTTCTTGGAAGCAATGGCACCTCGCCGTCGATCGCAGACAAGGTCGATGCGCGGAGGAGCCGAACGTGGAGTCCCGAGCGATCCGGAGCGAGTGGCGACGGAGAGCTTAGGGAGCAAATGGCCGCAATGCCCTTATTGGAAAGTAGTGGGCAACTAAGCGAAGGTCTTTCACACCAAAGGGGAACAGATTCCAACGTCTCCGAGGAGAGCCTTGGACGCCCAGAGGCGGCGGCGGCCAGGCGCGACGAGCATGTCGCTGCACCCCTGCGGTAGTGCCGAGCGTGGACGAGGGAGCGGCGGCAGCGGCGGCTGTCCCAGTCACGGTGGTACCGGCCGGGTCGGGAACCTCGAATCCCGATAGTGCGGCAATCGATGCGGAGCGAGAGCGCACATTGGCGGCGCTTATGCAGTTCAAGAAGTTCGACCCACCTACCTTCGAGGGCGGTTTGGTGGAGCCGGCGATTATGGAGTCGTGGATCGACTCAATGGGGACGCTCTTCGAGGATCTCAATACCTCGGAGAAGGATAAAGTGTACCTTGCCACACACTGTCTTGGGAAGGCGGCGACGGTGTGGTGGAAGCGAGTTAAGCGGGATCGACCTACCGATCTTCCGCTTATGCGTTGGGAAGAGTTCAAGAGAGCGGTGTTCGCGAACTACTTCCCCGACACGGTAAAGCGGAAGCTACAAGACAAATTTCGCAGGTTGAGACAAGGCGATCGATCGGTGGGAGAGTACGAGCAAGAATTCTCTCACATAATTGACTGTGTTCCCGATGTTGTTCGTGATGATCGGGACCGGGCGGATTGGTTCTTGCGAGGATTTCAACCCCGGATTTATGAGAAGGTGCAAATCTTGGAGCTCCCTCCCCACTTTGGGATTGAAGGGTGAGTTATAGGCGAGCCCTAGGGCCTCGCCACAGATTGGGTAAATGGAAGGTTAAAGGTTTAACAATATCATTGAACATTACTATTCGAATATGGATCGAATTTGTTAGCATGGTAGCAAACCTTTATTATATTATGCATGCATTCATATTCATGATTATGGGCATAGTAGCATAGTTTTCCTACTATCGCATTTACAGTTTTCAGATACATATCTTTCTATCTATCTGTTGTTACTTGTGCCCACTTGGACCTAGTGGGGAGATCGGCAGAGTCGGCGGCCGAGCCCACTGGGAACTATGGAGATAGTTCTCACCCCACTCTATTTTCAGTGGTAGGTATAGGGCTGCCGAGGGAGGACTGCGGCAAGGGCATCGTGCCCGATCAGTGACACCATGATAGTATAGTAGCTTTCCTTTTTGCATTAGTACACCTATGTATTGAGAGAGATTCATTGTAGGTGAGGTCTTGGAGAGCTATGCATTTTGAGAGGAAAAATGTACTCATTCAAAGGTTAAATGATGTAAATACAAATGATGAAATTATTGTAATAGTTAGTAAAGTACTCTCTTTATTTCACATTCTTTATCTTGTGAATTACTTGCTCTTTGTATCCTTGGCACTGTTTGTGCCCTTGTGAATGTGTATGTTTAGAATTTGATTTCCTGGGTAAATTTTTGTACACATTCTTGTTGTTGAGTCTTGGGCGGACAGAGGAGGTGCTGTCCGTTCGGCAATCCGCCGCCACGGCCGAACCGTGCCAAATGGGTAGTAGTTTCGGGGCGAGTGGTGACAGTCTTTGTGGTATCAGAGCAACAAGAGCAAGTAAAGAAAGAAAGTCTAGGATGACCTAGGAGACCCTAGGTTGATAAGCCCTAAGGTTATAAGTGCGTGAGCGGAACGTGAACCTATAGCGATGGCGGAAGTTAGATTCGATTGGGTCGAAGTTGGTAATATGCCTCTAGTTGTGATTAGAGACGGACTCAAGTTGTAGGAGTTCTTGTCTTGAGGTGGTTGTGTCGGCGGCCGACGACATGATACCAAGAGTCTAGAACGAGTGCACTTGTGTGCTTCCGCCCGATTTTGTTGTTGAGTCGTCATGTGTCGCAATTGCGACGATGCAATTGGTTAAGATAACTGACCAAGTATTTGCGTTTCAGCGACTAATGTCTCCAAGACGCTACACGCGTAGATCTGCCCCAGCACCGATTCCTGAGGTGCCCGAGTAGAAGGAACCGAGCGTGATCGATCGGTTGCATGCGCAGGTGACCGCGCTGACCAATGTGGTGCAGCGCCAGGAGACCCGATTCGAGCGGCTCCAGGATCTATTGGAGCGGCAGATTGCGGCGGCAGCTGCAACGGTGAATAAGGGCGGTGGTCCGCCCGCGCCCTCGACTAATATACCCGGAGCGGCAGAGGGTGAGGGCATAGCGGCGGTTCCGGTGACGGCACGCCCGCCGCCAACGATCGTACCACAGGCGGCATCAGGATCAGCTACACCCAATGTGTCGGCCGAAGACGTGGAGGGAGAGCGCGCATTGGCGGCTCTTATCAAGTTCAACAAGTTCCATCCGCAAACTTTTGAGGGCGAGAAGGTCGAACCGGAGATGGTCGAGTCTTGGATTGACTCGATGGAAACCCTCTTCGATGATTTGCGTACCTTGGAGAGGGACAAAGTGTACCTCGCCACCCATTGCTTGGAAAAGGCGGCGAAGGTTTGGTGGAAGCGCGTCAAACGGGATCGGCTTCCCGGCCTTCCGCCAATGTTGTGGGAGGAATTCAAACAGAAGATGTTCGCCAACTATTTCCCCGATACATTGAAGTGGAAGCTCAAGGAGAAATTCCGCAAGCTAGAGTAAGGGAACCGCTCAGTGGCGGAGTATGAACAAGAATTCTCCCATATTATCGATTGCGTCCCGGATGCTGTAAAGGATGACTGGGACCGGGCCGAGTGGTTCTTGCGAGGAATTCGGCCAGGAATTTACAAGGCCGTGCAAATCCTCAAGCTCATGACCTTTGCGGAGGTCTTTGATCGAGCCCTATGGGCGGAGCACGGAGCTGCCCATGTTCGGGAAAAGCGTGAGCTTTTGGCCGAGTCCAAGGACAAGGGCAAGAAACATCAAGGTGGCGGTAGTTCGGGGGGACAAACACGTTACAAGAAACCCCCGAAGTATCCGCGCACTCAACAGAAGGGCGGTGGAGTGCGGCGATGCATTGTATGCGGCGGAGACCACCCAATCTCGCGCTGTGAGCAAGGCCGAGGCAAGTACTACAAGTGCGGACAGCCGGGACACTTTATTCGGGACTGCCCGGGAGGAGGAGCCTCACCTGCCCCATCGATTGCATCGGCGCAGACGATTTCGGCTCACTATGGAGAAGTTCCACCAACGGTCGTGTCGACTGGACGCGCGATGATGCCGCGTCAACCTGAAGCGACGCGATCGGCCCCGAGCGGATGGGTATTCGCCGCTCAGGTCCAAGCTGAGGAACCTACGGAGGCGGAGGAGTATCGCCTTGTGGCAGGTATGGTTTTGATTAACGGAGTTCGCTCCAGGGCTTTATTTGATACAGGAGCCACACATTCATTCATAAGTAGATCATTCGCACGCATGCATGACATACTCATAGAGGCGAGTGACAAGTGGCGAGTGGAGGGCCCTGGGTCAACGTTTAATACTTACTCGGAGTGTGCGTCGTGTCCCGCACAAGTAGGCGACTAGATTATGCCTCTCCGGACGCTAGAACTCATGAAGCTTGAGGCTTATGACGTCATTCTGGGCATGGACTGGCTCTCGAAATACCACGCAACGCTTGACTGCAAAAGCAGGGTGATCACATTCCTTGAGCCAGGACAAAAGGAGTTCACCTATCGGGCTTGTCAAAGCTCGTGCTTCTTCGCGACGGTGTCGGCGACGAGAGCAAGGAAGTTGGTTAACTGCAGTTGCACGGCATTCTTAGCGACTGTTGTGGAAGTGGAACGAGTAGCTCCAACATTAGTGGAGTTAACGGTGGTGCGGGAGTTTCCGGATGTGTTTCCTACGGAGTTTCCGGGGATACCACCGGATCCGGAGATCGAGTTCGTCATAGACTTGGTTCCCGGTACCGCACCGATCTCGAAGGCTCCGTACCGAATGGCGCCAGCGGAATTGAAAGAGTTGAGGGGTCAACTACAAGACCTCCTCGACAAGCAATTTATCCGGCCAAGTGTATCACCGTGGGGAGCCCCGGTGTTGTTTGTATGGAAGAAGGATGGATCGTTTCGACTCTGCGTGGATTATCGAGAGTTGAACAGAGTCACGATCAAGAACAAGTACCTACTACCCCGAATCGATGACTTGTTCGATTAGTTGCAAGGGTCGTGCGTGTACTCGAAGATAGATTTGCAATCCGGCTATCACCAGCTGAAAATCAAGCCGGAGGATGTGCAGAAGACCGCGTTCCGCACGCGGTATGGACACTACGAATTCACAGTCATGCCATTTGGACTCACGAATGCCCCAGCAGCATTTATGGATTTAATGAACCATGTCTTCAGAGAGTATTTGGATCGATTTGTCGTGGTCTTCATAGACTATATATTGATCTATTCTCGCAGTGACGAGGAACATGCCGAGCATCTCAGAATGGTGCTTCAAGTCCTTCGGGAGGAGAAGCTATATGCTAAACTGAAGAAGTGTGGCTTCTGGCTCCGCGAGGTCGCCTTCTTAGGGTATGTGATTTTCGTTTCTGTAGACCCCAGGAAAGTTAAGGCAATCAAGGATTGGCAGCGCCCGACGAATGTCACGGAGGTTCGAAGCTTCGTGGGCTTGGCAGGCTATTATAGGCGGTTTGTGGAAGGCTTTTCCAAGATAGTGATTCCACTTACACGACTGACTCAGAAAGGCACCAAGTTTGTTTGGAGCGAAGAGTGCGACCGGAGTTTCAAAGAATTGAAGCAAAGATTGACTTCGACTCCGGTACTCGCTCTACCGGTGCAGGGCAAAGACTTCGTGGTCTATAGTGATGCCTTCTATCTTGGATTGGGCTGTGTATTGATGCAAAACGGGAAAATGATCGCTTATACATCCCGTCAGCTGAAGAGCTATGAAAAGAACTACCCCATTCATGATTTGGAGCTAGCGGCGGTGATTTTCGCCTTGAAGCTGTGGAGGCACTACTTATATGGTGCCCATTGTGAGATCTATACCGACCACAAGAGCTTGAAGTACCTGTTTACACAGAAGGAGCTCAATATGCGTCAGCGGCGGTGGTTGGAGCTGTTAAAGGATTATGATGTTGATATCCTCTACCACCTCGGGAAGGCAAATGTGATCGCGGACGCACTTAGTAGGAAGTCGGCGAAGAACCTTGCTTTTGATGTTACCCAGCAAACATCCCTATGGCTGGATATGGAGCGATTGGACCTTGAAGTGGTCGCTCTCGAGGTCCCGACTCAGTTGATGGCACTCGTTGTCCAACCGACCTTATTGGAGAGGATCAAAAATCTGCAACCCGCAGACCCAGAACTCCAAAAGGTGCGGCGGAACATCGAGGAAGGTCATGGCGGCGATTTCAAGGTAGACGCCGATGGTACGCTTCGGTTTCGAAACCGATGGTGTGTGCCGAAAGATGAAGAGCTTTGTGAATTGATTCTACAAGAAGCACACCGATCTCTATATGCCGATCACCCGGGCGGCACCAAGATGTATCAAGGACTAAAAATGCACTATTGGTGGCCGGAAATGAAAGGTGATATTGGACGCTTTGTGGCGAAGTGCTTAACATGCCAACAAGTGAAGGCCGAGCATCGATTTTCAGCGGGAAAGCTTCAAAGCCTACCAATCCCCGTTTGGAAGTGGGAGGATATATCAATGGACTTCGTGGTCGGCTTGCCTCGCTCAATAGGCAGCCACGATGCAATTTGGATAATTATGGACCGATTGACAAAGTCGGCTCACTTCTTGCCGATCCACACCACGTGGTCGAGTGACAAGTTAGCGCAGGTATATCTTGACGAGATAGTGAGACTGCATGGGGTGCCGAAATCGATCGTGTCGGATCGTGACCCCCGGTTCACTTCACACTTCTGGAAGAGCCTGCAGGAAGCCCTTGGCACACGGCTCGACTTTAGCACCGTATTTCATCCTCAAACCGATCAGCAAACAGAGAGAACTATTCAAACTCTGGAGGACATGCTGCGAGCATGTGTCATTGACTATAAGGGAAGTTGGTGTGATCACCTACCTATGGCCGAGTTCGCCTACAACAATAGTTATCATGCTAGTGTGGAGATGGCACTGTTCGACGCTCTTTATGGGCGGACATGTCGGTCTCCTATACACTGGAGCGATGTGGGTGAGCGTACGGAGTTCGGCCCCGATGTTCTGCGAGAAGCGGAGGAGAAAGTCCGCCTTGCTCACAAGAGATTGCTCACGGGGCAGTCGAGATAGCAAAGCTATACAGATAGGCGCCGACGAGATATAGAGTTCGCAGTGGGTGACCACGTATTCTTGAAAGTTTCACCGATGCGGGGTGTGAAGTGGTTTGGAGTGCGGGGGAAACTAAGTCCCCGATACATTGGATCGTATGAGATATTGGAGCGAGTCGGCACGGTAGCCTACCGACTTGCTTTGCTGCCGAAACTTGCGGATGTATATAACGTGTTCCATGTCCCCAATCTCCGCAAGTATATTCACGACCCCGAGCATGCGATGCTATATGAACCGCTGGAACTTCAAGGAGACTTGAGCTATGAAGAGTTTTCGGTAGGGATTATCGCCCGAGAGGTGCGAAAGTTGAGGAATCGAGAAATTTCCTATGTAAAGGTTAGGTGGAGCAATCACGAGTGAAAGTTTTGAGGAGCCCAAGGATCTATCTAGATTGTATCTATCACCTAGAGGGGGGTGAATAAGTGAACGGCCAAAAATCACAAATCTCGATGCAATAAAAATAAATGCGGAAAATAAAAAGCACACCATTTACGTGGGAAAACCCCAACTTGGAGAAAAACCCACGGGACCAACACGCGAAAAAATAATTCACTAAGAGAAAAGATTACAAGGTGATTACCGACTCCACGGACTCAACCTCTCTTAACCTCCTATGAATCTTCGCACTACCCTCCGAGTTGTCCACGCCCTCACGTTCGAATCCACGAATGCCTCCAATTCGAATCCACGAAGCTTCAATCACGCCGAATCCACGACGCCACTCGAATCCACGAGGCAACAATCCGAATCCACGAACCGCCTTTGTTCACGCCGAATCCACGACGCCGTTCATGAAGA